>NW_013666123.1:155522-157970 GCF_000517525.1 Limulus polyphemus
TTGATCTGAATGCAGTTCATATGGCATACCAAACCTGAAGACGAAATCACTAATAGCCGAAGCTACAGTTGTAGCTTTCTGATTTGATATTGCATACGCCTCAGGCCACTTGGTGAAATAATCCATCACCATACAAATATACTTGTTTCCAGCACGAGTTCAATGGCTACTCTTACCATTGGTGCACCAACTTGATATAATTTCATTGGAGCACGTCCCTTATGCTTGGGTCCCCTTTTAGCACAACATGTACTGCATGTCCTGCACCATTCTTCCACATCTTGCCTCATACCTATCCAGTAAAATATCTGCCATACGTGACTGAATGTCTTCTTAACTCCAAGATGTCCTCCTGTTAAACTATCATGGAACTAACACTGCACAACTTCCCATAACTTTCTCAGTACAACTGTTTGTCAGGTTGTCACTTTCCCAACTGCAGTTTCCCATCTCTGGACAGGAATACCATCTTCAAGCATAACTGGTACCATTCTGTCCAATAGTTCTTTGTCACAGGGCCTAAGCTAGACTCCTTCTCCCAAGCCGGGCGCAAAACACTTTAATATCTATACTTGGTTCCAATTCACCATCATCGACTCCTTTAGTCACATTGACTTCAGCTTGATGGCACCTAGTTAGTTCAACCTCTCTTTTAACACTTACCAGCACTTGGCCTTTGTTGTTCCCAAATATCATTTTATCGAAGTTAACTATACACTTCCTCGGTAGTAAGTAGTCCAATCCTAGTATGCATTGGTCTTCAATGTCAGCCAAGTATACTTTGTGTCTGTCCTTTATGCCTATGAGCTCTATAGTTACCCACACTGGTCCCCACAACCTTGCATAATGTCCTGTCACACCAAAGAGCTTCTGTATGGCTTCTGGTACTCCTTTGTGGTCCAGCATCTTGATACTCACAAGGGTTTGCTGAGATGCAGAATCTATGACAAAGTTGCCCTTTTGGCCATCCAGCTTTCCTGTCATGTGGACACTATGTGTGCTTGGCATTTTACATCTAGCTGTTGGGACTTTCATGATGGGGTTTGGTAGGCATCCCTCAAAACCAACCACTACTGGTCTCCCAGAGGCTGACTTGTCCTTGCTCTCCACAGTTCCAACAACCTTTCTGCATAGCAGCCTTTCCTGCCATGGTATCTTCCCTGTGTTGAAGTTGCCGGTATTGAGCTCTCTTGTTCCCAGGTTTGTTACAGTGCCAGCAAAGTCCCATCAAACTTCTCTAAAGCTGCCCTTTTCTGGCCTTGAATCCTAATGACTGTACCAACCTTGGTACCTCTGTGCTGGAGTTAACGTATGATTCAAGAACTCTGACCATTGCATCCTCCATAGTAGAGGGGTGTGCTTGCTTTACTTGTATCTTCAATTGTGGACTGTCCAAGGCATCTACAAACTGATCCATCAGCAACAGCTTGAGGATATCGGGTGGTGCAGTTGGGTAGGCCTTGTGTGCCATACTTTCCAAATCCTGTGCCAGCTCTTGCTGGCTCTCCCCTTTAGCACGGACTCTAGTCCTAAACTTAGCCCTGTAGATTTTGGACTGATTTTGAGTTCCATACCTGAGTTCTAGAGCAGCTACCAGTGCTCTATAGTTGTGCCTGTTGTCCGCTGACAGCTGTCCAAATATTTCCAATGGTTATCCCTTCAGGCTTGTTGTCAAGTACACTGGTTTCTACTCCTCTGTCCATCCGTTCATTTCTGCCAGGTGCTTCAATTGTGCTCTAAATGCCTGCAACGGTGCCTTCCCATCGAATTCCTGTAACTTCCTTCATACTATATCACCCCTATTGCTGACACTCATATCTGGAATGTGACTTCTGGAAGGATTGAAGATGTCTGCATTAGGGTTTAGCTGCAGTGTCTGGAAGGGGCTTCCCGTTGTCTGAGGCTGATTAGGTCCATGGCTAATATATTCTCCTTGTGTAAGTGACAGTAAATCATCCTTTAATGTATTTAATTCACTTTGAAATTTACTAAGCTTTTCCATTTATACTTCTTGTTTCCTTAATGTTTCAGTTGCCACTGCTGTAGTCTCTCTTCTTGTTCATTTTCTTTCTCCTCCAACCACTGCTCTCTTCTTGTTTATTTTCTCGTTCTTCTTGTTTCTTTTCTTTTTCCTCCAACAGCTGTTGTAATCTATCTTCTTGTTTCTTTTCTTTTTCCTCCAACAACTGCTGTAATCTCTCTTCTTGTTTCTTTTGCTGTTCTTGTATTGCTGCCATCAAACCTGTTAAGCTGTAGTTTGATTTGCCACTTCTCGTTTCCATATTCTTTTTTTTTCATCCCACTTCTGACACCAATTTGTTATGTCTGTGGTCGTTTGTTAATTTCCGGTATAAATTCTTCCCGAGGAACTTCAGCGATACAAGTCCTTTCTTAAATAAAACTAGTGTATTCTTTTTCAATGCAACTTTGCAATGCACAGAATTTCCA
>NW_013666123.1:158780-160553 GCF_000517525.1 Limulus polyphemus
TGGAAATTCTGTGCATTGCAAAGTTGCATTGAAAAAGAATACACTAGTTTTATTTAAGAAAGGACTTGTATCGCTGAAGTTTCTCGGAAAAAATTTCAACTGGAAATTAACAAACAAGCAGATACGTAACAATATTTTATGTTTTTTTCTTTTTACTATTAATTAACCTGCTTTTATTTCTATTCCATCATAAGGGCTTACTTTCTTTATTTTTACGAATAGATTTGTACCGAATACACTCTCTCTCTGAATTTTATCTAACTTACACTTAAATATTTCCCATATTTCAATACAGCTTTTATTTATAAATTCCCTGTTCCAGTCTATTGCAGCTAAGAGATTCCTGAACTTGATAACCATATACAAAACGAGTATGCTTTTTCCTATTATTAACAATGACGCTACAAATCAGCGTTGTTTTATTACTAACTTTACTGGTGAAAATGGCAACGTCCTCTGCGGCTCTGCAGATACTCTGCACAGCTGTGTTTTCAACTTATCTATCTCTCTCCTTTCCTGGAAGGACAAAATCAATACAGAAATCAATGCTGGTGTCGACCTATTGGCTTAAGACAGTATTATTCTAAAATGGAGTGCAAGGAAAATTACTGAAGGGTTGTTTAGAGACTACAGTGCCTTATGACAGCATGTGTAAGAAAGGCGTATGACAGCATCAAAAATATTATACACCTTGGCCGGGCGCCCCCTAGATTTTGGGGCCCTAGGCTTCAGCCTGCCAAACCTATAGGTAAATCCGGCACTGCTTATAACACGCCAACAACTGGAAGTTCGAACCATGTTTGATAACAGCACCAGTCCGATAAGATAACAATAGTCCACGTTGGAAGTACGAAACAGGTTTGATAGCATTACTAGTCCGATACTTTAGAACAACAGTCCACGCCAGAAGTGCGAAACGTATTTGATAGCAGCACCAACCTAATTCGCTAACAATAATCTAACTTGGAAGTGCAAAATGTTTTTTATAGGCCAAAAATTGTCCACGTTAAAAGTGCGAAACGTGTTTGAGAGCAGCATCATTCCGACCGGCTAACAGTAGTCCAGCTGGAAATGTGTAACAGGTTTGATAGAAGCACTAGTCCGATTGGCTAACAATAGTCCAGCTGGAAGTGTGTAACAGATTTGATAGCAGCACTAGTCTGATCGGTTAACAATAGTCTAACAATGCATAACTAAGTCAAACAAAAATCTGGTCCTTCTGAAGTCGAATTAAGATGCTCTTCTCCATTTACGAATAAGTACATTTCTATACCACCTTCTCCATTACAATGTAGAAAAAAAAATCTTAAAGAAGAACATTCACGAAATTAAACATATAGGTTTAATATGCTGTAATCCTTCTTGTGATACACATATATATATATATACAGACTGAATTTTCTCATCCTACAGAGAAGTACAAAAATTAACTCAGAAGGAGGGAAGGGATAGTCAAAGGGCATTAACACTTTACTATTTAGCTATCTGTACATCGACACACTTTAAAATTCGTTATCTTTCTAAACATACACGCAGACTTCTTACATCTTGTTTGTTTGTACATCAATCACAGTATATTTGTGATTTATTGTACACAGTATATTTGCATGTAATGTACACAGTATATATGTATGTAATGTACACAGTATATATGTATGTATTGTACACAGTATATATGTATGTATTGTACACAGTATATATGTATGTATTGTACACAGTATATATGTATGTATTGTACACAGTATATATGTGTGTATTGTACACAGTATATAT
>NW_013666123.1:161379-174281 GCF_000517525.1 Limulus polyphemus
ATTGTGTAGCTTTGTGCTTAATTCCAAACAAACAAACAAAAATTCAATCGTACAAAGTCTTCTGAGAATAAATGTGCCCACACAGACAATCAGATGCTACCTAAGCTGTGGGGGCACATTTATTCTGAGGAAGAAACTGTGTAGGATTGAAGATGATACATGGAAGTGACGAAATTAGTTTCCTAGTCTTTCTTCTGATATTCTTATCCAGCGTAGTTTTTTATTTACGTTACTTTAGTTAACATGCACGGTACTGTATATTTTACACAGATATATTTAACCTTTCTGATTGAGCATATGGTACCTAAGTGCCGCTGACCCGCGGTCGTGCCGATGTTGTGAGAATAAGATATACAATTCCATATGTATGTTTGTATCATTGTGTTGGGGGGGGGGGAATAGGCGATACGTGAAGAATGGGATGGAAGATATTTATCATGATGGACTGTAGAGGGAGACGGAAGTTGTATGTCGTCACAAGACGCGTTTTGCCTTTTGCTACATTCTTCTGATCTGTGAAATACAACCTATTGAGTTACTTACAAAGTTTCTTTTATTATATCGTCCAGGGTTCGGTTCCCCCTCAGTGGACACCGCAGATAACCCGACGTGGCTTTGCTATAAGAAAACACACACATATTATATCGTCCGATGCAGAGTTAGTTTTTCAATTTCCTTTCATCTCAGGTACATTGTAGACAATGACAGCTGCCGAAGAGAAGCCATACGTGTTAATCAAAGAGTTTCACCTTAAGGTCAGTTCGTTAGAGTTTTGTTTGAATGTTTTATGATAGTGACATCTAGGAATTGTACTCCTAATGTGGAAAAATCGGCGGTGACTTTATGATGAGTAAAGAACATATATAACCAATTCATTTCTAGAGAAATATGACATAACCTTGCCAAGTAAAGAATATGTCGTCGATGAATCGAAACCGAGTATGATAATGTGGTGATGCTTAATGAATGATCGCTTCTTCAGTGGAACTCATAAGTTTACATGTGGCAGAGCCATCTTGATACCTCCAATTATACTTCGTGCTGAATTCTGTAGTGTAGGTCAAACTTAAAGATATACCCAGTTATACTCTGTACTGAATACTGTTGTGTTGGTCAAACTTAAACACATACCCAGTTATACTATGTACTGAATATTGTAGTGTTGGTCAAACTTAAACACATATCCACAGTTATGCTCTGTACTGAATACTGTAGTGTTGATCAAACTTAAACATATACCTAGTTATACTCTGTACTGAATACTGTAGTGTTGATCAAACTTAAACATATACCTAGTTATACCCTGTACTGAATACTGTAGTGTTGGTCAAACTTAAACATATACCCAGTTATACTCTGTACTGAATACTGTAGTGTTGGTCAAACTTAAACATATATCCACAGTTATACTCTGAACTGAATACTGTAGTGTTGATCAAACTTAAACATATATCCACAGTTATACTCTGTACTGAATACTGTAGTGTTGATCAAACTTAAACATATATCCACAGTTATACTCTGAACTGAATACTGTAGTGTTGATCAAACTTAAACATATATCCACAGTTATACTCTGAACTGAATAATGTAGTGTTGATCAAACTTAAACATATACCCAGTTATACTCTGTACTGAATACTGTAGTGTTGATCAAACTTAAACATATACCCAGTTATGCTCTGCACTGAATACTGTAGTGTAGATCAACCTTAAAGATATATCCACAGTTATACTCCGTATTTGAAGATAGTATTCTAGATCAAATTTGAAGATAGTAGTGTAGATCAAACTTAAACACATCCAAAATTGCACTCCGTACTTGAAGATAGTAGTGTATATCAACCTTAAAGATAAATTCACAGTTATACTCCGTACTTGAAGATAGTATTGTAGATCATAAACTCATCCACGATTGCACTCCGTACTGAATACTGTAGTGTTGATCAAACTTAAACATATCCCACGCTAAAAGCATTCGAAATAAATTAGTTCTGTCTTCATTTCATCTTGATGTTTCTGCATTTGTCGCGTATAAACATACTATGCAGTATATATATTCTGTCGAATATCCCGTTATTAACTGACCTATCTTGTCGCTTTGAGTATAATCAGTCTTAACAAAAAGTAGCACACATTCGCGTAAAAAAATAAATAAAAATATTAAAATGCTCACTCATAGAATAAAACATTCAGTAGTCGTTAATTTCGTTCAGGTGTGATTCGCGTGATTCTTGAATGAAAAGGTTAATTTCAAGTGGTACTTCAAACGGATATAATGTTTGTTTTCTACAGAAACAGAAATATTACTTACAGTACTATTTTCACAGTACGGACTGTGATGTTATTATGAAATCACCAGTAGAGGTGGCGTACGTGTGCGTATTCGTCCTTTTAGGTTTAACATATTACATAATATATATAGTAATTTTTTATTTCTGCGTGTTACATCACTCAATGTAAAGAAATGACCAAAAGTATTGGTTGAGATCACTCATTTTACAACCAAAATACATAGACCTCAGCATTGCCTAAAAGGATTAGCTGCAATATTAATAGTACTTTACGGATCCACAAGCATAAATAGTTAGAAAAAACAGTAGGCCCCATGTGGACTACATCAGTAATTTTAGGAGATTAGTTAAGTAGAGGTCATTCAAACACATACTGTTACTAGATGGTGTTTTTCTTTTTTATGAGATAGGCTACAAGAACCAAAGTACAGAAAAACAGTCTTGTGACGTTTTTATATCAGTACGAATGAAGTGACACAAGTCACGTGTCCTGACACTTTTATGACATAAGAGTTTAATCAAAAATACATAGTTATCACAATATATCGCAGTCTTCGTTTTGAAGTTTTTTACATTAGATGTGTCTTTAAGAAAGGATATATATTAATTCGTTCATCTTCTAAAGCTCTAATATAATAAAATTAGTAGTGTATAAAACGGGAGATCTCGGGTCGTGGGAATTGAATTGACCAACAAAATAATGTATACATATGAGTAAGAATAGTCGGTGTATGAGAAAGTGGAGTCAGTATAAGAGTAAGTATAGTCGGTGTATGAGAAAATGGAGTCAGTATAAGAGTAAGTATAGTCGGTGTATGAGAAAATGGAGTCAGTATAAGAGTAAGTATAGTCGGTGTATGAGAAAATGGAGTCAGTATAAGAGTAAGTATAGTCGATGTATGAGTAAGTGGAGTCAGTATAAGAGTAAGAATAGTTGGTGTATGAGAAAATGGAGTCAGTATAAGAGTAAGTATAGTCGGTGTATGAGTAAGTATAGTAAAAGTTACATTAAGTATTATATCATACTTTTGGGTGTAAAACACGAAATGATTGAGTAATATAAACTCAGAACTGTAAACTATTTTTAAGATACACATAAAATCAATATTATATGTCGATCGAGGAAAAAAAAAGACATGAATGTTTAAACTGATACACAAAAAACCGTCAACTTTCTATCCATCGTTCTCACTGGGCTGTTATATATACTAATCCAGAAAATGTGGTATTGTTATAAATACTAATCCAGAAAATGTGGTATTGTTATATATATACTAATCCAGAAAATGTGGTATTGTTATATATACTAATCCAGAAAATGTGGTATTGTTATATATACTAATCCAGAAAATGTGGTATTGTTATATATATACTAATCCAGAAAATGTGGTATTGTTATGTATACTAATCCAGAAAATGTGGTATTGTTATATATATACTAATCCAGAAAATGTGGTATTGAAAAAGCAGAATATTTTGGGGCATAAAAATTAAGAGGATTTATAACAGTTTGTAAATTAACAAAAAATATGTATTGTGGTAATATCTTGTCCTAGAATCTAACACGGAGCTACTCAGGCAAATGAGTAATTTATGTACGAACAGAATTGCTTGAATTAAAAACAATTAAATTTCATTGAGAAAGCTGGGAATTGCATTTAAATAACTGAAAAAACACACTGATGTTTTTTAGTATATCAGTCATAATTCTAAACAATTTCTCTAAGACTTTAAGTCAATATGCATTTAAAGTAGAAACTAATGAAAAAAAAAGTTTTTTAACAGAAATATTTATTTTATACATATAATATCACACAACCGTATTTACTGTTTAGGAAACATCTAATAGTATATTGTCAATAATCTCCTTGAACAGCATATGATTTAATATTTATATGGTAAACCGAGAGTCAACAAAATTTCAGCGTTCAATGTTTGTTTTAAAACGCGCAAAAATATGATATATTTACATTTTTGTCTCAGATAAACTTTAAAACATGGCTTCGAAAAGTGAATGTTGGGTAATTATTCAAAGCAATTTTGCAAGAAGAGAAATTTTTCCACGCTTTGATTGTTTATTTCCTATTTTAATGCAACTTTTTACTATTGAAAAAGGCAATATAAGCTTGGCATTATAGCAAATATTATATTTCTTAGTTTGACATTTCTACACGAATGTACGTATACTTCAAATAAACCTAAAACTAAATCAACAGTGTATAAATGTTCTGAACAATATTAACTCATGTTCTATGGAATAATAACTCTCATGCTCTAAGGAATAATAAATCTCATGGTTTGCGAAATAATAACGTTAATTTTATTAAGGATGATAACTCTTACGCTCTAAGAATTAACTCTCATACTCTAAGGAATAATAACTCTTATGTTCTAAATAATAATAACCCTCCTATTCTGAGGAAAAATAATATTCTAATTTTCTCAAGAAAGATATATTATGTTATTTGGGTTAATAACTCTCATATTTTGGAAAATATTTACTAATATGTTCTGAAGAATAATAACTCTCATGGTGTGAAGAAGTAGAATAAATGCCATATTCTGTGGAGTAATAACTCCCATTCTTTGAGTAATAATAACTCTCATGTTTTGAGGAATGATAACTCTTACGCTCTGAGGAATAATAATTCTCATGCTCTGGGTAATAATAACTCACGTGCTCCAAGGAATAATAATTTTCATGTTCTGAAAAATACAAATTAAATGGAAGTTATATCAGATAACACACGCCAGTGATGGTTTTATTGTCTTGAAATTTTTACATGTTCTACAGTAATTCCTGTACTCTGAATCCGAAAATGATATCCCTTTTCTCCATCACGTACAGATTTTTCACAAAACGTCAGAATGCAATACATGAACGAAAGATCACAACATGAAGTCTTGAGACTAAAAGACGTAGATTTCACACAAAAAATCAGGTTGAATGATGATGCATATTTGTTTGACATCAATGTTCTCTTTTCTTTAGTTTGTTTGTATTTTTTGTTAACAAACATAATAATAAAAAATTTTCATTGTGTAAATGAAATAAGAATATGATCTAAGTGAGAGTTTTTTTTCCCCCGATTTATAAAAAAGCCTTTACGTGATAAAAATATTATTTTCGAAACCCGCGTAGCTAAATTATGGAAAATATGTTATTAAAACCAAACCAACTTTAATGAAGTTTAAATTCGCAGGCCTGTGTAATTTATCCTTCACAACTTTCCAAAATACTTAGTTTGACAGTCACGTGACGACATTAAGGATACTATCAGATGATAAAAACTCGCTAGACGTATCTTTATGAGATATTACTGAAAGCTTCATGAAAAACCTCTTCAAATTTCATGCATACATATATAAAATCATAGCAAAAAAATACGCTTTGTAAATTTCGAGGAAAATGTAAGCACCATGCAATTATTTCTCCATTAGATACCTTACTTTTTACGTTAAAAGTGGAACTTATAGCTAACTAGTACGAAGAAGTTTTTTATTGTGGTAGTGCTAAAGAATATTTGGCTTTGTTTTAGCTTGCCTAAACTAGAAAAGGTGGAGTTGTTTATCCGGTTTGTTTCTCCTCGAACGTTTGCAGGAAAGACTATTTTAGTGGTTAGCTTTTTCGAAATGATCGAGTAACGAAAGACAACAAGGAAAAATATCTGAAAAGAGATGGCAGGTGTGACCTTGTTCTAATTTAATCATCTGGACCAACATGAAAATTACCAGCGGTCATCAAGAAAACGTATAAAATGGTCATTTTTAATACACACATTTCAGAACGATCGAATTTGCAGTATTTCGAAAAATTATTGTATATAGAATAAAGCTATCGTCATTTATTGTAAATACTTACATGAAACCGTTATCCACTGTCTTATTCTACAAAATACACCTTATCACGTATTCTTTGAAATATAGTGTTATAGGTTAACTAATAGGAATAATAGAGTGCTAAAGAGAAGGGAAGGAGTGGCTTTATTTGTAAAATGTTAATTACAACCTGTTAATTTAAAAATAATAGCAAGGAGATTGGATCCATTTGGGTTTCTATTAACTAATATAAAGGAAAAAAACTTTTAGCGGAAAGTTGTTACAGACCACTAGTTGATATTGATGATATTAGGGAGAAACTTTACAGTGAGATTAAGATTTAAGCTGTTAATGAGATCGTAGTTATGGATGATTGTAATTTTAGGCATATAGATTGGGAAATGCTGGAGTCAAACCATGAGGGAGAAATGTTTTTTGAAACTGTTCAAGATGGTTTTCTTCACCAATTGTCAAGGAACCTACTAGAAACAATTCTATTTTAGATTTATTGTTAATTTCTAATATAGAAATTGTGACTGGGTGGAAATCGAGGAACATCGGAGTGCAAGTGATCATTGCTCTATTAGATTTGATGTTTTGTAAAAAAATAGAGATCAGAAATTATGATATTTTGGTTAAAAATTTCAAAGAAGAATTTTTTGAAGAAATGCGACAAGAATTATCTGTTGTGAATTGAGCAACTGAGTTATTTAGAAACACTAATAAAATACAGATATTTTTTTATGGATACATTTTCAAATATTCAAGATAAATATATTCCTTATAGAAAGAAAAGGGTGGCTGCAAGTAAAAACCAGGTTAGTTCACAAAGGGTATAAGAGATAAAATTATAGAAATGCATCATAAATTTAAGAAATTTAAATTGACTGGTATGGAGATTTCGAAGATTATAGAAGACCAAGAAAGTTGACCAAACAGGAAATTAGGACGTCGAAAATGATGTTTGAAAAAAGGGTTGGCTTAAAATGTAAAAATTAACAATAAGGATTTTTTAAGTGTTAGGATGGGGGTAGGACCCTTGAGGAGTGATAAAGGAAGGCTTGTATCTGATACATATGGGATAGTTGGGTTATTAAATTCTGCTTTTTCTTCAGTTTTTACTGACAAATATTTAAGCAGTATTCTACATTTTAATCAGTTGATAAATGGAAACGAGATCAAACAAGATGACTGCATTAATTCTGAGCTGGTTAAGAAAAAATTGGGAAGTTTAAAAAATAATAAGCTTCCTGGGCCAGATAATATTTCCCCAAGGGCTTTGAAGAAGGTTAAAGATTTGATATGTGGGTCACTTGTTACTATTTTTTCTCAGTCATTGAACTGTGGGCAGGTACCAGTAATTATAGGCCTATTAGACTTGCATCAGTTGCGAGAATAGTTTTGAAAAGTCTGATAAAAAATGCTTTGCAAAGCCATTTAACAAAGTTTATAATTTTATTCGATAGTCATAATGGTTTTACTAAAGGAAAATCTTGCCTAACAGTTTTTGTTTTACATTCTTTGAAAGGGTTACTGCTTATGTAGATAAGGGTAAGGGTTTAGATTTGGTGTATCTGGATTTTCAGAAAGCCTTTGACAAGATGCCACATAAAAGGCTTGTAAAAATTATATCTTTAGATATGCGGGATAAGTTAGCTGGATAAGTGGGGTACCTCAGTGTTCAGTTTTCGGACCTTTGCTCTTTTTGATTTACATCAATGACACAGATGAAGGAATGGTCAATAAGTTACTTAAATTTGCTGATAATATTAAGGTCTTGGGTGTTGCTAGTTGTGGAGAAGATGCTATTTATTTACAAAAGGATTTAGATAATTTAGTGAATTGGGAAAATAAATGAGAAATGCGTTTTAATTATAATATATTCAAGATAATGTATGTGGGTTATCATAATTTGAATTACAAGTATAATTTGGATAGGAATAACTTTTACAGTGTCGTGAAAGAATCTTGGTGTAATGGTTGATCAGTCTCTTAAGCCATCCAAGCAGTGTGTTGTTGCTAGTGGTAGGACAAATAGGATTTTAGGTGGTATCTACTGAAATACTGAAGACAAGTCTAAAGAGGTTATAATTTCATTGTATAGGTCAACGGTTAGTCCACATTTGGAATACTGTATTCAGTCTTGGGCTCCTTATCTTAAGAGGGATATTTAACTGTTAGAAAGGGTTCAGAGGAGGGTTACTAGAATGGTTTCTGTGATGGAGGGATTATCATATGAGGAGAAAGCTCTGAAATAGTTTTCTCTTGAAAAAAGAAGAGTTAGAGGGGATCTGATTGAGGTGTTTTAAGATTGTAAAGGGAATTGATAGTGTTGATGCATCATCTTTTGTTTTCATACTTAACGGCAAGAATAGTAGGACTAGGGGACACAGATATAAATTTTGGCAAGGTAGAAATCATCTTCAGCTAAGACAATTATATTTTTCTAACAGAGTGTTTGGCCTCTGGAATGGATTACCTTCGGATATTGGGCAGTAAATCTAAATGAGTTTAAGAGAAAGCTTGATAACTATGTGAATGATAAGGGTTGGCTTTAAGATTTTTTACAAATTTATTTATTAATAGTTTAGTTTAGAGGATGGGACATCAGAGATGTATCAATAGGTCTCTTGTTATCCATAAACATTATTTTATGTTATCACTAGTAGCAATATAACTAGATGTACTTCCGCATGGGCCTCGAAAGTGTTATGTTTCAAGAGTAAATAAAACCAAAATTAAGAGTAACAAATATTTTTATTTCTTGTTTTTAAAGTTTATATGCCATGCTATGTTGTAGCCTACAGAGTGCATAATTCTTCTCGTGATCCATGGCATGCGCGCGTTAAACTGCAACATTATGCGTTCATTATGTGACGTCATTTTGGTGTCTGCTGACTGACTGACAGAAAAATACCCTACTCTATAATAGTGCGAGTGGTTAAAACAGAAAACCCCTCCAGGCGGCCTTAAAAAAATAACGGAGAAGTGTGATGTGGTTCACAAATGAAAGTAGATGAAACAAAATATGTTTAGAAATGGTAATTAATTCACTTCTCCAGAGTAATCTTATTGTAAGTAGTCATCGACAGGTATCCATTCGCCATAAAAACTGTCGAAATTACCGCTACAAGAGGCTCAGTCTTGTTTTTTATTTGCTTAGTTCGTGATAGCTCTGTTACAAATGGTGAATGGTACAATATTCTGGGTTTCAGGTTTTTTTTCTCACATAGTTTCATGATCAAAGGATATGTTAATTACTTTGTCAAAACCTAAATCATATTTCTGGCATAATTTTGTTTTGTGTACAGAAATGTTATTTAGAAGATTTGGTATGGTTGTTGTTAAGCACGAGGCTAGACAATGGGCTATCTGTGCTCCGCCTACCGTGGATATCCGAACCCAATTTTTAGCGTTATATGCCCCCAGACTTACAGCAGAGCCAGTGGAAGAGCCTTTGTATATAACTTAATAGAGATTATATAAAAAGAATGAATAGATCTGTGTGTAGTTTTTTCATATAATTCTCTAATATTTCGAATCAATTTATTGTAATAAGTCAGTTTTATAGATGAATTATAGCTAATAACAAATATTTAAATGCTTTACAAAGAAACTGGATATCGTACATAACATCAATTGTATACATAGCTAATAACTAATAATTAATTGTACTACAAACAATTCTGGATATCTTAATATAATACGTTACATCAATTCCATGCATAAAGTATAGCTAATTAATAATTAGTTGTACTACAAACAGTTCTGAATGTCTTAATATAATACCTATTTCTGTTTAATATTATTGTGAGTCTATCAAAAATGTCTTTTTATAAACAAATGCAACATGAAATTTGTATTTTAATGCAGTTATACCAAAACCTTTTTTTAGAGCACGTGTGAAAGTGTTGCTAAGGAGATAGAAGCTAATGGCGGCAAAGCCTATGCCTATGAGTGTGACGTTTCAGACTTGCAGAAGGTGGAACAACAAGCTAAAAAGGTCCAAGAAGAGGTTGGTGACGTCACAATTCTAATCAATAACGCGGGTGTTATTCATGTTGATCCACTGTTGAACCTTAACTCTCAGAATATCAAACGGACTTTTGAAGTCAACGTTTTTTCTCATTTCTGGGTAAGTTACATCGCGTTTTGAAACTGTGAACAAATTTCTGCCGATTTGGATATATCATAATAAGACTTTTACTAATTTAATATTTTATTCATAGCTCGTTTAATAAACATTTCTAGTTATATTAAGGGGAAATGATTCAGCATTGTATACTGCTTTGTTGCTCTTTGAATTCTAAAAAGTCATATCATTGTTTGCTTCAATATTACCTGGACTTTGTAAGGGTTTGTATAACTGTATTTTATAAGACTTTATTTCTATGCAGTTCTTTATATATGAAACAAAGATCAACAAAAAAGAGGCCAGATGAAATTATCTCGTGATTCAACAGCAACGAGCCGAAATATTAAATACGTTTGTTGTACCTGATTCGAGTAATATAATAATACTATTATATGAAATTGCTCGAAGACTGTATTGCGCAGACGCGTGTTGGAAACAGTAATAGTTTTAGTTTTTAGCAAATACCGAGTTATCAGCTTTTACGAAATGGGGAATGGAACCACATCATTTATAAACCTTTTGATAGCTATCAAACTACCGAGTGCTCGTAATTTGTCAATTACTTATTTGGTATAATAAAAATGGAACGCCAATGCCAAAGGTAAAACAGAAATAAAGTATTAGGTATTAAGAGCTACAAAAATGTCCTATGATTCAAGATACAATTCAAAAGAAGGTGTCACTGGAACTAAAATATGAAACTGCATTGAAAACTGAAATCATAGTAAACTTGCACATTAATTATTGCTTTGCTGTATTTGTTGAATTTCGCGCAAAGCTACACAATGGCTATTTGCGCTAGCCGTCTCTAATTTTGAAACGATAGACTAGAGGGAAAGCAGCTAGTCAACACAACCCATCGTAAAATTCTTGGGCATCTTTACCAATCAAACAGTGTGATTGACTTTCGCATTATAACGTTCCCCCAGTTGACAGAGTGAGCATGTTCGATGATGGGTTTTGATCCCGCGAACTGCAGATTACGAGTTGAACCCTCTAACCGCCACGTAATGCCAAGGCCAGATTAACCAAAAAACGTTCAAATGAGCATACAAAAATACTTTTAAAAGAGAAAGAGTAGATGGAAATTATGATGTGAAAATAAAAGCTTATAGCTCTACTAATTAAAACAAGACACAAAATAAAAGCTTATAGCTCTACTAATTAAAACAAGACACAAAATTATAGCTTATAGCTCTACTAATTAAAACAAGACACAAAATAAAAGCTTATAGCTCTACTAATTAAAACAAGACACAAAATAAAAGCTTATAGCTCTACTAATTAAAACAAGACACAAATAAAAGCTTATAGCTCTACTAATTAAAACAAGACACAAAATAAAAGCTTATAGCTCTACTAATTAAAACAAGACACAAAATTATAGCTTGGGTCAGAAATGGAATAGGTATAATAAGAGTAAGAAGCTTATCAAATGCAACAAAACAAGATATATCTTCAACGAAAATGAATTAATAAAGAACCCTTTTTTCTGGGTTGTAGCAAGGTTGCCCCACCAGTGGCACAGCGGTTTGTCTGCAGACATACAACGCTAGAAACCGGGTTTCGATACCCGTGGTGAGTAAGGCACAAATAGCCCATTGTGTAGCTTTGTGCTTAACTCAGTACAACTACAACAACTGTAGCAAGGTCACTTTTAAAATCCCCCCTAGTGGCACATCGGCATGTCTGCGCATATATATGCTAGAAACCAGGTTTCAATACCCGTGGTGGGCAGAGCACAGATAGCCAATTGTGTAGCTTTGTGCTTAATTTCAAGCAAATAAAATACTTTTAATCACACTCGCGGATTACGAAAATTACTTATTACTACAACCCGAACAAGAAGAACAATGTTTACCTTGTAGTTAATTTCCAACAAGAGTAAGTGACTTCGTCAAAACTCCAGGCTAAGTGAAGATATGAGTGTGAGATTGGAGGTTTTAAAATAAACCAACGATTTCTGAAGCATTTTGAAACTGTCAAATACTCGGCTCGTACGAAGAAAGAAAAAAAAAAGAAACAACGTTTCGCGTAATTTGGAAAATAGTTTTCTGCTGTTGGTGGCATGTTCTGCACAAAAAAAATTGATAAACAGCGTGCAATTGATTATTAATTTTTAAAGAATATGAAACAAACACAAAAGAAAATGTTTACCCTCTAGTAAGTTAAACCATGTTCGTTCTGTCGTGGAATGTGAACAAAAATATTAACACACCTTACTAGTAACCATTCATATATTTTTTACACAGACCATACAGCAATTTCTACCCAGGATGCTTGAACGCAAGAAAGGCCACATCGTTGCAATATCTTCAGCAGCAGGGGTCATCGGCAGTCCCTATTTGACTGATTACGCGTAAGTTTTATCTCCTTTGTCTTGTGTATGTATGTTACACCTTTTCACTTTACACTGAGAAATAGTAGCGTAAACAGTTACATTATTCTTTAAGAAGATCGTTTATTGAAACGTTTAAAATATCCCTCACTCCCCGTGTAAGGATTTTAAAGTTTCAGATTTTATTTTTCACGTTTATCTTATTCTTATAAGGAAACTGAAGTTTCATAATGTATGCGAGGAGAAATTTATATCTTTAAAGAACAATATCAAAATGTACATATATATATATATGTAAATTGTAGCAATATAAGAG
>NW_013666123.1:174874-179801 GCF_000517525.1 Limulus polyphemus
ATCGTAGATTAAGTATATATTTATATGATTTTCTAGTATAGAACTTGTGGCTTTGTTCGTGTGCGTTAAGTTGGCAGCAGAGTTATTATAAAATATCAAGTTTATGTCATTCTTATATCCTTCTTTTTGAAGGGTTCCAAGAATCTAGTGTTTCCGCTCGTTTAACAAAAACTCTTTGAACAAACTATAACCACAGCTTGAGTCGTTTATCAGTAGCACATATGACAACAAACTGAACTGTTTTCACGGTAGTTTGTATCGACATCCTTTGCAAAAATCAGAAGTGCATTTAAACATCAGGTCAAACGGCAAATAAATGTACAAAAACAAATAGAAGCTCTTCCATGAAAAACGGTCTCGACACGTCACTCTCTTGATATATATTTGCACTATACAAATAGAGCTCTTCAGCTCTTCTATGAAAAACGGTCTCGACACGTCACTCTCTTGATATATATTTGCACTATACAAATAGAAGCTTTTCCATGAAAAACGGTCTCGACATGTCACTCTCTTGATATGTACAGTATTTGCACTATACAAATAGAAGCTCTTCCATGAAAAACGGTCTCGACACGTCACTCTCTTGATATATATTTGCACTATACAAATAGAAGCTCTTCCATGAAAAACGGTCTCGACACGTCACTTTCTTGATATATATTTGCACTATACAAATAGAAGCTCTTCCATGAAAAACGGTCTCGACACGTCACTTTCTTGATATATATTTGCACTTTTCCTTGATCTACAGCATGTTATTCTCAGCCCATTAAACCACGAACAATTAAAGTATTTGAATAAGTGTGCATTGGAGAAACTATTTATGAAATGGTCGTTCATCACGTAGACAGTAAAATATTTCCAATTTTCCATTATAGGCACACTTTATTTATGATAATAAATTTCTGTCTAATACCGGTGAACTGTTCAGCTATTAGTAATCAACATGCAACCCAATCTATACCTCGAGCACCCCAGTTGCACAGTGGTATGTCTGCGGACTTACAACGCTAGAAACCGGGTTTCGATACCCGTGGTGGGCAGAGCACAGGTAGCCCTTGTGTATCTTTGTGCATAATTAAAAACAAACTATACTTCGAGTCACCTCTCCTCACTGAGTTATACCGATGTCGAGGAATTTCACCTATCATCAGTATTAATTTTTAGTATTTCAAACATAATAATAAATTAGTAGCATCAATGGTACATATTCTTCAAATCATACAGTAATATAAGTTCACTGTGGTGAGCAAAAAACCACTCATATCACCATACATAAAGTATCTGCAGTTGTCTCCCACCAGAGGCAGGACGTTGAAAAAACTGCATCCACCAGAAACATGAACGTGGTAAAAACTAGATCCACCAGAGACAGGAACGTGGTCAAAACTAGATCCAACAGAGACAGGAACGTGGTAAAACTGGATCCATCAGAGACAGGAACGTGGTAAAAACTACATCCACCAGAGACAGGAACGTGGTAAAAACTAGATCCATCAGAGACATTCATCAGTAATTCCGTATAACTTTGTATAACTAAAGTTGAACATAAAATAATAATGGTCAATATAAAACGCCACTACAACCAGGGTCAAATAAATACAATTTATTAAAATATAACAGAAATCCAAAAATATACTTTCAAACAAATTAGAGTAAAAATTTTATCATTTACAAAAGAAAAAAAAGGGAATTTGTAAACCCGTGCCTGGCGAGGACTAGGTTCAGACGTTAATAAACAATACAACATAAATCTCAATGTGACTAATGTTATTAACTATCAAAGGAATTGGGAAAAAGAACTTAGTTCACCAGAGGATAACCCACTTCGAAATATCCAGAACAATATCGAGCAATAATTATTTTTAACTATATCTCGTGAAATAACTCGTTTTCAACATAGAGGAAAGCATTGTATTTAGTGGCTAGACATCGAAGTTACATCTAATGTGGCTAGCTATTACCAAAAATCTACATGATCTTTTACAACATTAATATCTCTACATCACCGCTAGGGGAACTGGTGTCACTTTCATAACAAGCATAAGAGAAACAAATTATCGCTAAAAAAACTGTGTATAGCTGGCTACTGAACTTGACAAAAGGAACTAAATAAGATAAAGATTGAAATGGACATATCACTTGAACCAGTTAATGCTCATATACCAGAAAAATAAGCTGTCTCAACTTCAACTGGAGAATAAAATCCCTACATTACTGCCTTCCCTACTTTGTCTATCAAAAACTTGGTGTTAGAGCAGAATTTCAGCTTTCATCATTATACCTTTCCTTTAGTTAACTTTAGAATACTACTTTTACGACGATTTTAAAATGGAGTAACATTTTACAGTTGAAAATGCTGGTTCTATTTGTTTTGCCAGTGAGGGAGCCAGTGATGTATGGATTTTATTCTCAATGTAACGTAGAGATGGCTTAGTTTGCTATATGAATATTAGCCGGATCAAGTGATATGTCCACTTCCATCCCTATCTTGTTTGGTTCCTTTTTTTTAAGTTCAGTAGCCAGCCCTACATAGCTTTTGTATTTAGCGATGATTTTTTTCTCTAATACTTGTTTGTCTACTTTTTTCTTTTTATAAAATTACATACGTGGGTTACTAGGTAGCTCTTCATGTCTAGCTTCTGAAGAAAAGAAAATCCAGATGACTTTTGCAATGGGCAGCACCCTTAGAGCTAATTGTTGGAGTTTCAATTATACTGCTGATCACACCAACTTTATTGAATGGAGGATTGCAGTGGAAAGTGGAGCTCACAAGTCGCTAACTCGAGGTAATTTACAGTTAGAATAAAGAAACTGAGACTCATACATCAAATTTCTTTAAGTTTCTCAACATAAAATACATTTATTTAATCATTAATCATTGACTTTTCATTATAGGACATGTTTAGGTTAACAACACTATTACTTATATCTCGCACATAACACCAACTTTTTATATGTTTCTTTAGAGTCCGTCCAATTCACATTAATTGATTAAGGGAGAAATAGTTTCATTACTTACAACATAGTTGATCTGGTAAATCTTCTCAGTTGAGAAACCTTCATAACTACTGGCTTATCAGTGACTCTGGGGAGAATCTCGATTCTTTCGGAAGAGAACTGATTTTTAGCTCCAGACACGAGTTTTTAAATCATGTTTTCTTTTTATTCTTTCGCACTTCCAAATAGCATTCTTAGCTACCCGCAAGTAGTTCTAACACTTTATTGGTCAATTTGTGCAACTTCTTGAGCTAATCCAAATCAAGAACCAAAACTCTCAAGTAACTGGTTGCTGTGATGGTCAGTGCTCCCGTTGTCATTTCACTTATACTATTACACTGGTCTGGAGTAACAGATCTCGCATCAAAGTGACAATTTAAGATGTTATCATAAACATTTTAGCAGCCTTTACTGTACTACTAACTCGGCGTCGGTAATCTATCATTGTCAGTCTTATGGCTAGCGTCTTTCTCAACACCTCTGTTGTAGGTCAATTTCTTACAACTCCTAACAAGTGATTTTCAATACCTCTTAACCAGCTAGCTGTACTTTCCTAGCTGTTGACCTTATTTCATAATACGGACGTCTTTACTTACGCTGTTTCTTCTTTTACAAAACCTCAGAAAATCATTATAACTTCTTTCCTAAATTATTTTAAAACACTAAAAATACTGAAGCAATTGTAAAATTCCTCAAACATATCCAATTGCTTCAATCCTCCCTCCTTAGAAAAAATTTGTTACCTGCAACAACATGTTATTAGTCAACCAGTTGTTTCCATCTCTCTCTCTTCCTCAACCAACGTTTACATTGCTACTAAATCCATTTTACAATTAATTTTCGATATTTAATACAGTACCAAAGTTAATATCTACAAAAGTACAACTTTGAATATTGATTGGATAATATACAGATTATCAAGATTATATGAAAGTTCATAAAAATATAATAAAATGATTCATAATCCTATTAATTATCAATACATATAACCATTTAACTATTAATTAGTCTTGCTTACATTTAGAATTCATAACAGAAATGATGGAAAGTCAGTTTCTCATCATTTATAACCCACGCATACAATGTGCACACCTTCCATTTTTTGCAATGCTTGTGAGGGTGGCGATGATAGGTATGGTAAACAACATTTGGGACAGTCAGCTGTTGGTATGCGGGACATCCATAGTCCTCCAAATTGATATTATTCGATATCTTAGCCTTTTCTTTTCCATTCATGTAAATCTTGTCGTAGGTCTCATGAAATTGTTGGCAGAATTGTGTCAATTCCCAGAAGGAATGTTCTCCATCCGACCAGCATAATCCATGCAGGTATGTAGTACACCAACATATATATTTATGATACACTTTGCTTAATGCCTCTTCTCCATATGGGGCATGAATCCAGCAGGCGTCAGTCCACCTGGTGTATGAGTCAGTTACTGCGAGTTCTTTTATAACATTCACACCATTGACTCTGAAACCTTCAATTTACACAATGGCAGATTTTATTCTCCTTTTTATTAAGGCTCGCAACTGGGTAGGTAACTGAGCTGGTAACCATGTTGGTAACTGCGCCTGTAACTGGGCTGATCTATAACCATAATATATTGTTACAGGCACTTCCTAGTGGTTTTGCATATGTGTTAGACATGTGTGCAACACACAGGTATGATCATGAATACGTGGGCCTATACAGGATTCCATGTACTTGATGACCATACCTATGTTAATCATCCTGTATAGGCTCACGCACTTCAAGAGCATACCTCTGTTAATCATCCTGTATAGGTCCATGTACTTGATGACCATACCTATGTTAATCCCTATATAGGATGATTAACAGAGGTATGCTCTTGAAGTGCGTGAGCCTATACAGGATGATTAACAGAGGTATGCTCTTGAAGTGCGTGAGCCTATACAGCAT
>NW_013666123.1:180801-194476 GCF_000517525.1 Limulus polyphemus
AATATCAAGTAATATCTTTTAGTATTATAAACATACTACCCCTTCAACAGTTACTAAAAATCGGATTTTAGAGATGATAATTACTAGTAAAAAACACACGCACACACACACACATATATATCGCTATATGCATCAAAATTAAGAATGAATGGTCTACGACGTATTTCCTAGACAGGGAAAACTTTCTCCAACGGATTGTAAAGAAAGAAAATTAACAGATGTAATTGTTAAAAACAATGGATTTTTTTACATGAAATCAAACCATTATTTGATAGTAAATTTTTCATTAATTCCTAAAGAGAACTAGGTCTTTAATTGTTCAAGACTATATCGTTTTAACTTGTTGTGAGTTGCATTGTTGATGAAAAAAACTCGCATGTCGAAAACATCAAAATGGTCGAAAGAATTAAAGTGCCTAGAAACGTGAAGGTCAGTGGAACATTCGCGAAAGATCAAAAGTTTTCGTGAAATCGATCACCATGCCTACGCACCGTTTCTTCGATACATAGTTTGTTACATCTGCTGCACTGGGTACAGTAAATAATTCATTCCGACTTCTATGTTCGTACATTAACGAAGTATTGTCACACGTGCTAGGTCCAGTCGAGCAGTTCATCTCCACCAAGCACTTAAATACATTTACAAAGTCTCTGACACGTGTGTTCCATTCTTGACGTCAATATCCAAATATCAGGTATATAAAAAACACTGACAACCATGCTTACTAAAAGTGACAGTCTTTACACCCTTATAATACAATGAATGTCATTTCTATAAATTTGTTGTTAAATACAAAGCTACACGTGAACCTATTTGGGATATACTCACCACGGGTATCGAAACCCGATTTTTAGCATTATAAGTCCTAAGACTTACCAATGAGCTACCACGTGGCATAATTAAATGACAGTTCACAATATTAAAACGTTTATGCTTAGAACACTGAAATTTTGACAGCACGGCTACCGAGACGTCGTTAGAAAAAGTACAAACCACATACTTGAAATATCAACAGTTAGTAATATAATACTAAAACATATTACTTGATATTAACATAGTACCCCTTCAACAGTTACTAATATAATACTAAAAGATATTACTTGATATTAACATAGTACCCATTCAACAGTTACTAATATAATACTAAAACATATTACTTGATATTAACATACTACCCCTTCAACAGTTACTAGTATAATACTAAAACATATTACTTGATATTAACATACTACCCCTTCAACAGTTACTAGTATAATACTAAAATATATTACTTGATATTAACATATTACCCCTTCAACAGTTACTAGTATAATACTAAAAGATATTACTTGATATTCGTAAAATACGTAAAAAACTGATCACGTGATTAAAACTCTAACGTAAAATACGTAAAAAACTGATCACGTGATTATTGGAACTACATAATTCTTCCAGCAACAAAGAGGGCCCTGCACATGGACCAGGTGGTGTGAGATACTTTAAAATAAAAACTCTCTCCACGGAAAGAAAGTAAAGTTAGCTGAAATAATCAACTTGTCAATGGTAGAAAAAAAAAAAAAATAGAGAAGAACCTCAACGATGCTAAAGGTTGTGGGAGGCTTGGACATTCATATGGTGCACATTGGCTGTGTTGGACTCCTGGTGTTTTTCAGTTGAAACTTGTGAAATGGAAATACTTATGTTGATGACATAATTGGCGATAGCATCTTCCACACGTCACTGGGAGTGGGGGGGGGGGTCGGACAAGAAGCCAGCAAAAACTTCTATCAGTGGACTATAGATAACAAAATGTCCATCCAACCAGATATATCATGTTTCATGTTGGTTACCAGATCTCATAGCAACACCTCTCTCTTCGCGCCGATATATGCAGACAGAAGAATTCCATACAAGAACTCTCTCATTTTTCTGGGTGTTGTGATGAACCACAGAATGTCATTGTCTGCACATACTTATCATGTGAGAGAAATCATTGAAGAGCCTCAACTTTATCAAATATACTACAACCCAGAAAGTGCAGCAAAAGAGACTCATAATTGTGAAGAAAGCAACAGCCATGAACAAAATATAATATAGAATTCATTTGTGTGTATCAGTGGCAAAATCAGCAATGATTTAATTACAGAGGCTGCATAATGCAGCCATGAGGAAAGCAACAGAAATAGTCTGCAGTTCTGCTTAGGTTTGAACAGTGTTACTACAAGACAAAGAATTCTATATAGCCAATCGCTACTCACAGTTAGCATAACAATATTTCACCTTCTATATCAGCACTTACAAGAGAGGGTAGATGAAACAGTAATACGGAGAGTGAAATTGATCAAGTAATTGGTCAGAGAGGCCAAGACAGATATAGAGGAGATATGCTCACACCCCAGTGGCTCAGCGATAAGTCTTAGAACCTATAACGCTAAAGATTAGGCACGACAGAGATAGTTCATTGTGTAGCTTTTTGCTTAACAACAAACAAAGATAAGTCCAATGGAAAACAGCAAGAGTATTTAGTTGGTCCAGGCAGATAGGATTAAGTTAAACGCAATAAAGACTGGCTGCAGGATGTGGAAGGAAAGGTCAGGACTGGTTAACATAGCCGAAGTCATGGAATACATATACGTGCAGTTACTGACACTACCATGGAAATGGACGGCTCAGTTAGGAATGACGTGACTACACAGACAGGAGCCATGTTGAGAGTTGTGATCTAGTGTTAAAAAGGTTAGCGGCTAAAACTGGGTGATCCAGATCACTCAGAGCAGAATCGAAGCATACGAGAGCACACTTGTTTGATCGACTAGTAACAGTAAAGATCGTGATAGGACTGTATTTTTTATAGACTTCCTAAACTTCATCACAAAATTGGAGGCAGGTTTTGTCCAAAGAACATGGGTAGAAACCTTTGAGAGACTTGAAGGCTCATCTTATAATGACCTATATTATAAGCATATAATATAGGTAAGGTGCAGCCCTTGGGCTGCATGATAAGATCTACAAATGATGTCATCAATGTAATAGAACGTTCATTGAAGGAACAGGAAAAGATGGAGCAAAGGTAGCACTAGTCAACTGGACAATAGGTGGAATTGTGGAAGTGGAACGAGCATGAAAGCATGTAGAAAGGGCAGATGTTACTTATATCGAATTACGCAATATTATTTGAAGAACCTTAAGGAGATTATTAGAGAGAGGAGAGTCAGTGCCAAAATCCTAAAGTGTATAATAGTAATAGAAGTAATAGTATTAAAATCAACCTGTTTACACTGGGTAATTGGTGTTAAATAATAAAAGTAAATAAAGAATATAGTACAAACATAAATAAAACATTATAAACAATAATTATTAATAGTATTAAAGTCAAAAAAAAAAATGTTCCCGGTCGATGGTTCTCAATTAGGGACAGAACCAACTACCTGGATTGCGAACTGACAAACGTGCTGTAAGGAACTACACAATTGAAGGGAGGAGAGCCTGTACTTTGGCTGATTGTAACCACCTCTATCGTTTGAATGAAATAAAATAGACGTGTGGCATGAAGTACGTTTATAGAAAATATTACTGAAGAGAGATATTGTTGGACGTTTGTCCTAAAGGTATTAAAACTCTAACAAACATCTGGAGAATGAAACAGATATTGATGTTATTCTATATAAAGTCATGCCTATTAAGTCGCCAGATGCACCTACTGTTTTCTGTGCAATCAAACTATTGAAATAGGCACTAGGAAACAGTTTTCCTTGTACAATGGATGGATTATGGAAACCATCAAAAATAAGTAGTGTGCTTTGGACATGACTGTTTTACGACTGAGCCTTTGACAATGGAAACTAAGCTGCAAAATTAGTTTCAAGATACTGTTGCTATGGGCTGGAAATGGCATGGTGGGGTTCCAAAATCGTTTTAATATAACATTCTCAACCTCTGTATTTCAATCTGTAACTGAAAATAAAAGGGACAAAAGTATCTAAAACTTATGTAATACACCGTACAGAAATTACCCTGACATTGTTTTCAAAGTATCATGCACATACACGACTGTAGAGATAGAAAATAACCCATTAAATTGTTATTCCATCAATCCAGCTTGCTTTCTCTATTGTTATACAGTCGAAGACATATACATGTACGAAGTTACAAAACACCATTCATAGCGGTATATACTATTTATGTGGTTAAGAACACAGAATATATGGTAAACTTATATTACTAAATATAAATAATGCATACTTTTAAATATGTTGCCTGTACACAGGAAAATTTCTAAAATAAATATTTTACCGTGAAAAGTAGAACGAAGCAGAAACAGTTCAGATAAATATATAAGTTAGAACACAAGTTTAAATGAAAACTTTATTTTTAGAACATTTTGGGTAGACGCCATTCGTGACGCAGTACAGTCTGTTACACGAAAGTTAGGCAAAGAAACAGTCGTTGAGGGTGTAAAATGTACAAAAGTTCTAATTATAGCCGTCTCATAATCCTATCTTATAAACACACCTGGACAGTAGGCTTCCAATACAGAACAGGATCTAAAATCATGGTGGGTAACTACAGGAGAGCGGTGAGAAATGAACGAATGAGTCAAAAAAGTAAATGTGGTAGTCACAATAAACCTACATGGAAAACAGCAGAAGAGGAGCAAGCCTGGAAAGAGAAGATTGAGGTCCAAAAAACATACACTGAAGCCAAAAGTTATAATAAAGGAGAAAATGAGATCAAGCAGAAGAGAGCAGAGTTAAATAAAACACCTTCAGAGGTCAAACAAACAAGCAGAGAAGTAGGCAGGCAATATGAGACAATTTTAGAAAGGAATGCGATCCAGCAGACACCTGTATATAAAACCAATTTTGAATATTGGTAAAAAAATGATAAAAATAGTATAATGTGTATGTGTGATGGGATTAGAGGAGATCAAAAGGCAGAATGGTCAATGTCTTAGCCACATACAAGAATACAGGCAGGCCTGTGTTACATGATCATGGTAAGAAATGAATGACAGAATTCAACAGAGAACTGACCCATGGTCAGGAATGCCAGTGAGTCGAGGATTTCGAATTTCCTAGAAAGAATATAGATAAATCTACTTGGGCAACATGTCCATCCAGAAAAATGTATGCAATAATTTGTAGCTCAGCTATGATTAGTAAAACGCGGCCTCCTATAAAAGGTGAGAATTTCGAACACAAAAGTCATTGCCAAAAGCCGTCCACAGCCTTCAGGATATAGCACGCAACACAGACAAGATAGATCTCTGTCTGGAAAAGCAACACAAGTCACGTGTATACAAATTACTTTCACGACATAGACAATACATCAGTTCAACCGTAGCGTAACTGTTGACTGAAGCCGTCGATGTGCCATAAGCCTAAAAAAGGATTTAAAATGCTACATTTACTATCTATTAACATGGTTACACGTGACAGTTGTTGACTGAAGCCGTCGATGTGCCATAAGCCTAAAAAAGGATTTAAAATGCTACATTTACTATCTATTCTACTTACACTAATTTATTTTGATTATTAAAGTAGCATTAATATTCCATCATGTCGTAGATATGTTGTTTAGGTTTTTTTTATCTAAAATTGATTGTATAGTCTTAAATAGCTTGCTTACCTAATATTTACGTTTTATTCGGTCTCAAAATACGTATTCGCGTATTTTATCGCTCTATAAATCTGATCGTATATTTTCCTAAACATCCCTATTTCAGTTTTGTACCTTTATTTTATGTAATATTTTATGTTTTCGATTATTTAACATTTGTATATCTACTCATCTATGTGTTTTGTTAATAGCAATCAACCATGTTATCATTTTTATAGCTGTTTCTCGTCTAAATTTCTCTTGTCTATCTAATACTAATATTTCAGGTATCGCTTTCATCCAAAGTTCGTTAAAATATATGACAGCTGACACTTTTACTTATTTGTTCACAGTTTATTAGGCCTGACTATTAAGAACTCTACTTAATGTATTTTAACAATGTAAAACATAACTAACACAATTTTTTATTGGAATTCAAATACAACTATTGACCAGAAAGTGTTCAAGTGTAATTATACTTGCTTTCTTTCATCTTTTAAATCAAAGTGATTTTCGATTAAAAATATGAACCACAAAGCATTATTACATTGGAAAATAATTTGATATAAAAAACTAAGTCACATTTAGGAATTGTATAGGCAATTTTCATAAGGAAATTAAGAGAAAAATGTTTACATGAACCATTTTAATTTCGTTTAAGTACATTAAAAACATAATTACAGTGTGAACGTCATGATCATTGGTGAAACAATGAAACCAATAGGCCTGATATTTGTATTACGAGTCACGTTCTGCTGTTTATGTTTTTCACATTTCTATCATTTGTCCATTACAGAGTTTAAATCCGAGGTGTGTAAAAATTGCGTTTCAGATATATCTTTCGTCTCTCCAAGTTACTGCATAAGAAGCCTGTCGTTCAATAACAGAACTAATCAGCTGGACTACACGAAGATTCTGAAACGCTATATATGTATATGCAGAAACGTCAATAACTCACTCTTATTTGAAAACATAATAGTTATATTAAGAAGAATGTGGAAAACAATATGCAGTCTAACCTGATATTAATGATAATTTCTTCAAAATAACCGTGTATACCGCAGGAACGATGAAACTTACAATTTTCAGAACTTAATTTAGTTTATTTTGTAAAAGAACACATTCTGACTATTGTCTGTCTTCAAATAAAAAACAACCCTTTTGCCTTAACAGTAAGACAAAAGATTTAAAATTCAAACTCCATCTAAAAATCTTAATTGCCGGAAACGGAAATACTAGAATGCGCCCTAGTGGAAATGCTAGCAACCTAAAATTTCACTTAAATGTTATGCTTAAGTTTATCGTCTTGAATCAGAATTAGAACCTTATTAAAATTTTCACAGAGCCTCTAAGCATGGTGTTATAGGACTGATGTCTTCCTTAAGAGAAGAACTCTTCGTGTCAGACAAGGAACAGTGTATTCGCCTTACAACCATCTGTCCAGTTCTTTTTGACAGTGGGTTTGTAAAACGACCCCACAGCAGGTAAGTTTTCATTTATTTAAGCTATACTATTACATATATGCAATCTATACAGTAAACATTAATTTACAGTATAACAATATTAAAAGTTCTAGATAAACATCAAAACAATTACTTACATTTCAGAATTGTCATTAATTGGGATAATATATCATACATCTTTGACTTGTGTTACTTTGGCGAACTGTAAACGCAGTTTTTTTATCATTACACGTTAACAAGATTCAATCTACTTTGGCATAGCTTTGTGTTTAAACTGGACCTCTATACTATCATATATTTCTAAATGTTTTACACTTAACTTTTTGTAATTAAAAATTAGCTATATAAGTAGATTGTATTGGACACGTTTATCTTTCCATCGGGTTGATCATAAAACTCCTTTATTTTTCTGTTTCTTAAGCAGTTTTTATAAAATTTTATTAATTTATTTAAATATTATTTTGGTCTTTTACCGGAACCAAGAGAATCATTCCGAATATTATGACAAACAATAATCGTAACCAAAACAAGCATCAGTATTTGGATATTATTTGGTTTCTTTCTTACTTTGCCACTTTTTTCACCTATTTTTAAATTAATCTAATACATAAAAAATAGATGTTTCTTAAATTATTGGAAGAAATATTGTGAAACACACATCTATAAAAAAATATTCTTAATTTATTAGCTATAGTTCCGGCATATGTCCTTCGTTAGGATTACAGAATATTCTGTAATTTTAACAGCTAAACCCGACGAAGGACATATGCCGGAAAAGTAACTAATAAATTACGATTTTTTTTTATATTCTACACACCTGTTTTAAATATCTTTTGCAACGCATTGCTGTTTTTTCTAACCTGCATTTTATCTTAAATTGTTTTTTTTTTGGTGGTATGTATGCGACATCTATTGACATGTTCATTAAATAATACTAAATTAACATTAATAATTCAGTGTTTTATGTTCTTATTTTTTGTATTTACACACGCCTAATATTCGTTCTTATGATCAAACTTTACTGTCTATTAGTGAAAAGAGTTCAATCTAATTTTCTTTCCAAGGTTTCCCACGATTTTACCCGTTCTAACTGTAAATAAAGTAGCTCAAGGAGCTCTGGATGGAATATTACGAGAGAAAAATATAGTTGTATTGCCATCTTGGGTTGGATATTTCTTTAGTTGGTCTAGGTAAGTCATATGGATTTGTATTATTACGCAATATGTCTGAGATATGAAATTTACCTTCCATGCATACCTGAACATATATGTAAAACATGACACATTGATGAATGTGTAATCCTAGCATTAAAAAACAACAACATATTTTTTACATTCTTAAACCACTTCTCTCCAAATTTAATTTTTACATGATTTTATTGCCTGTTTATACGCTAACTTTAGTTGGCACGTTAATCGATTCTAAAATTTCTAACTGAAATAAATATATCTTAATGTGAGATATTACAAACAAACAAAAAAAGAAACATTACCTTTTCAACTTTGTGATAAACTGGTTATTTTAGTATTAAAATTTAAGAGTTGATGTTATGTTCCATAGTTTGTGTGATATTGCGTCCATAAGAATTTAATATATTTTGTTTATTTTTTCACAGGATTTTTCCAGACAGTATATTTTTGTCCATTCAGAGATTTTTGGAACATTATCCTTTGCCGACAATCAAAACAAATTAATGAAAAATGCTATATATAATAGCTCAATGTTACTAACTGAATTGGAATTGATATGTATCATACATTGTTTACACCATTATCCAATGGGTCCATATGTCCCGTACGAATAAATCAAGGCGTTTTGATATAAGCAGTTTTTATAACTAAATACTACTTATAGTGACACTTCAAACTGATTTACCAAAAGTTAGCGCTTCAAAGGATTTATAAATAATAAGTACTATTAAATGTTTAATGCTAATATAAAGCATAATAGTCTAAAAGATACAACAATAAACACTAGGAGAACTAAATCAGGAAGGATATACAGTGCTGCTCTGTAGTGATATACAGTGCTGCTCTCTAGTGAGCTATTGTGCTGCTCTCTAGTGATATACAGTGCTGCTCTCTAGTGATATACAGTGCTGCTCTCTAGTGAGCTATTGTGCTGCTCTCTAGTGATATACAGTGCTGCTCTCTAGTGAGCTATTGTGCTGCCCAATGCATCAATGAACATTAATTTTGATCACTACTTTATCTGCAGTGTTCCAGTCGACCTGATGAGCCCTAGTATAAGGCAAAAGGCCTCGTCGGCACTGGATATGGTAAATATAGTGTAGTCGACATAATATATTCTCCTTTACGTTCAGTGATAGGTTCTTAAAATTACTATAAAAAACATGGAAAACTTTACCTTAGATGTGCAGTAGAAAACGTAAAAGTTTGAATAGAAAATTTATTAAAACTATGAAACCAAGTTGCTCAATAATCATCTAACAGGTAAAAGAAAAAATCCGTATATTTTATTGTATTCTCATTTTGGAAATTCTTTCTGTTATTAAAAATAATGTACTTTCTTGAGTTGTCAACAATTAAAACATTTATTATTATTGTACAACGTTTTTGAAACATACATCTGACCATATTAATATGTAACAATCATTACGACAATATATCATCGTATAATTCACAATAATGCTTGTAGTAATATATTTACACTTTTGTTTTTAAACTGAAATTTGTTAAACTGTGCACATTGTACATAATAGCCATATAATTTTGTATTGTTTTGAAAGCCCCAACGTTGGCTTTTCAGCTCAGTCACTAAAATAACCCGATATTTATCTTATCACTCGAAACTGATTTTACTACCCTTCGTAATAATAATTACTAACATTATTTCAGCCTTTCTTTGTTTCAACGCCAACGAACAATCTGTTGAAATGAGCACCAAGTTGACGTCATCAGGCTGACCGAGTTATTTTATCACAGTTCCAGCAGTTGTTACTTTAAAAGAATATACAAGTCAGACTGGGTTGACTTAAAAATTAAATCATTGTTCGTGGTCACCGGAAAATAATTGAGTGCATGCTTTCCATTCATTAAGAAAGTTGATATAACTCGTTTTCTTTACAAAAATCCGTATTCTTACGTTTTCTCTAACATTTGAACAGGAAAAAAACGTCATGAGCTACTATGACGTAGTTTCTCTATTTTATATTATGAGATTCTTGATTTAGTGATATAACAAACAAACAAATAGAAACCCTGTATTTATAATGACTTGTGGTCCGAAGATTAATTGGTCCTTTGTGAAGTTACAGCAACAGGGCGCCATCTATTCGTGCAAAAAGGTACTAAACGCTTGTTTCAAACTGAGTACACCGGAGTACATCTACAGGCATAGGGTCCTTTGGTGAACTATGATTTTCATCTTCGTGAAACTGAATGGAACCAGATTTGTACCACACCACTGCGTCCACTGCGAAAGCTCCTAACATGATGGCCGCTGTTATACCGTGGAAATACATTCGAAATTTTGCTGGGTCATAAATCCGACATGCGCCCTTGTCGCCACAATCGCCCTCTTCCCAAAATAAGCAAGCAGAATCGACGACAGCACCATATATAATTGGACAAGGAACGTTACCTGGAAAATAATGGTTTGATATCAGTCCTATGCTAATATACAGAACATTAAAACAAAATTTACAGACATACAACAATCCTGGGTTCGATTCCTAGCGGTGGACGTGGTGCAGATAGATTATTATGTTGCCTTGAACGAAAAAATAACATTAACACCAAATCTATATATTTTCTCTTTACATTACCTTTAGCATCAGGTACACTAGTAACTTGTAAAAAAGGTTGCAGAGGAGAATTCAGTGCAAAATTTATCGAAACTGGTTAAACTTCATATTCACTACAAATGTATAATGTAAAAAAAAAAAAAGAAGAAGAAGAAGCTTAAAAGACAAAATTCTCACTAGATTCGAGCAAACCCTTGCATCTGTGATGATTACACGACAAAAATGATAACAGCATGTTGGACATGAAGTTAATATTTTGATCAACCATCTGTTTTATACAGAGAAAAGCTTCTTTATTATTATAATGAGAAAAAATAAAAATGGCAAACTCTTACCGAACAGTCCAATAGCAAAGTATATTAGTCCTAAGGCAAGGGCTTTGTCCTGGGGTTCGACACATCTAAAAACAAATATTTGTCATTACATATGTTAGCAAAAGAAAAAATTAAAACTTAATAATTACATAAAAATTCTACAAGTTTGCGTTTATTTCTAGCCATCCAGTACATCAGTTGTAAGCTTGAGGGTTTTTAACACTAAAATTCGGGTTTCAATCCCTGTAGTTGTTACGGTAAATATATAGTCCATTGAACAGCTTTGCGATGAACAACAAGAAAAGATTATTTCTAGTCATTGTCATTCTAGTTATTGTCCTCCAGTGGGTAAGCGATAAGTTTATAGAGTTGTAAAATCTGAGATTCAATTCCCCGTACTGGACAGAGTGCAGATAGTCCATTGTGTAGCTTTGCGCTAAACAAAAAAGCAAATCAAGTTTATGATAGAATTTACTAGAATTACAAAGCGGGAATCGTTATAGAAATTCGTGAGAAAAGTTAATCCAAGTCGTAATATCTAGCAGGCATTGAACTTATATTTACAGTGATATTACACAGGGTTGAATACGTTATATCAAAACGATTTTGAATATGCAAATCAGCAACTCACGTAACAATCATATATACATATATATTAGTCGAGGTGGAGCGGCACCTACCAGAACTACATACAGACATTGTTGAGCATTATATAGATAGTGTGATGCTACCGAAAATTAATCAGTTTTGGGAAAGGTATGTAACAGCCTTTGCAGACGCAAAATATTAACACACTTAGATTATAAAGATGCTTCTTTATTAACATGGTTACACGTGACAGTTCATATATAGGATGATTAACAGAGGTATAATCATGAAATATGTGAACCTATACAGGATGATTAACACAGGTAAGATATTGAAGTGCGTGAGCCTATACAGGATGACAATGAATAAGAAGATGTAATAAATGTCACAACCACTTCCTTACCTAAAAGGAAGCATCTGGATACATGGCTGGTTATGTTGTTAAACTGTCACAAAAATAATACATTTTACAGATTATTGAGTCCTGGACGGAAGAAATTTATAGATGTTTCTCAATTTTACAACAAAAGGAAAATAGAAATGGATTGGTAAAGGCATCAATAAGTGTAATTAAGAGAACAAAAGGTTGTTTTGAGAGATTTCTAAATGCATCAAATTTTTATCCTCCTCAAGCAATTATAATTGGCCTTGGAATACAGATTACTGTTTTGAAAGTAGTTTCTGGTTTAGATGGACAATTTTTTGAATATAACTATGTTTATGGTTTGATAAAGCATTTAAATAAGTGCTATGTAAGATACGAATGGATCATCTTGCTAAGCAACATTCTGAAAACGTTGCAGGTGAAAAAATGAGTTTCAAATTCTATAGAGTATTAAAACGCTTATACAACAACTAGTGTAAAGAGTGCTGCTTTACGAACTTTCAAATTAGCTTACTTGTATACACATATGTTATTTAATATAACATTATTATGCTGTAATGATAAACAATTAACTATAGCACTTAAGAGTTTTGTGCTATTTCAATATTAATACTTCTTTTGTATTCATACTGTGCTTTCTACTTTACTAGAGACATATTTAACTTTCTACAGACATTTATCACTTTATTATTAATATAGCAAACCAAAATAAAATAAGTTTAGTCCAACATTTTGTGTGTACGATGTCAATTCTACAAACAAGTATTTGGGCAATTTATATAGCCATCTTCTTTTCAAAGTTACTATGAAAACTAAAAAAAATTAATATGTGAACAAATGAAAATGTACAGAGACATCTCAAAGTAAATAGACACCATGATGTTTATTCAATAGTCATTCAATTAAGAAAGGCATCCAACGGCTCCCATGACCAAGTCAGTCACCTAATATGAACCCCAATGAGCATGTCTGGGCCATACCTGCTCGAGCAGTGAGAAGAAGTTCCAGAAAACCAGCGTCCCGTGAAGAGCTACTTGATGTTTTGTGTGCAGCTTTGGTCAAAATCCTACAGGAGAAAATTGCAGAACTAATCAATTCCATGCCAGTCAAAGCACTGAAAAATGCTAGTGTCAAATCGGCTAAGTACTGATGCACATTTGTAAACCATTTTTGTCAAGTTGATAATGTGAGATAAATGACTATTGAAAAAAAAATCATGGTGTCTATTTACTTTTGAGATGTCTCTGTACATACTGAAGTGACACCCAGTGGCACAGTTGTAAGTCTGAAAACTTATAGCGCTAAAAACCGTTGTAGATGTATCAGAGATAGCCCATTGTGTAACTAACTTTGTGCCTAACTACGAACAAACATAGCAAAGTGACAAAAAATGTGAGATCAACAAAACCGGAAGAGTGAAGTGATTACAAAGCATTCAACCGTCACTTGGATATTATTGTCCATGTACTTGATGACCATACCTATGTTAATCATCCTGTATAGGCTCACGCACTTCAAGAGCATACCTCTGTTAATCATCCTGTATAGGTCCATGTACTTGATGACCATACCTATGTTAATC
>NW_013666123.1:195455-199378 GCF_000517525.1 Limulus polyphemus
TATAATACTAAAAGATATCACTTGATATTAACATACTACCCCTTCGTCAGTTACTAGCTGCAATAAAACATTTTCCTTGCTGACGGTACTTACCAGTGTTATACATGTCTGTACCTTACGAACAATACTACAATAGCTGGCCCTATTTCCACGTGCAGCAGTGCATCCAGTGCAGCAAATGTAATAAACTTTATATCCGAGAAATAGTCTGTAGGCTCGGTGATCGATTTCGTGAACACTTTTCATCAGAACGGGAGGACTCAGCTGACCTACCCGTTTTTATGCACCTTTATTCTTCTGACCATAATGCCATTTCCGACATTCAAGTTACTATCATCAAAAAAGTCGCCTCAGAGAAAGCTCTGAATACCGACTCATCAATCAGAAACAGTTCTTTCACGGAATTAAAAAAAAAAAATGTACTTTTAATTTTTTTCGTGTGTTTTCAACCAAGTCTTTTTTCTAGACAAGATTGACCAACAATTATTTTTATGCTCAATTTCTCCTTTAACAATTTTGTGCATAAAGCTTTCCCCTCGAAAGAAATACGTCGCGGGCCATATATACATTTTTATACACTTATACTTTGAATTAAATGCACGCATGGTGTATATGCATTTATTTGTTCGTAATTATTAATTCTAAAATCCGTATTGTGTGGTTTCAATAAACATTTAATAAGTTTTAACTCGTTTCGAAAAATTTATTACATTTTTGTTTTTTCGAATTGAAATATATTTAAAAAACTTCCAACAATATCCCTTTTTTACAATATTTTTTGTAAACGTGTTTCCCTCAACTACTCTTTCCTACTGTAACTTCTCTGTAATACGGTGTATACTGCATTCTGTATAAACGTCGCACAAGAACAATACAAAGTTGTCTTTTACACGTGTGTGTCCTAACTTATTTATTTCTCCGATATTGCATAGAAGAGTTGTTCAGGTCAGTCCGCTAAAAAGTGCATAGTGCTTCATTATATCCCGGGCTTAGTAAGAAGTGTCAGCATATCTGTTTGTCTTCTGTTTATCCTTCAAAGCTTCTCAGTTGGAATATTATTTGGTTTCTTTTGAACTTCGCGCAAAGCTACACGAGAACTATCTGCGCTAACCGCCTAATTTAGCTGTGAAAGACTAGTCTAGGCAGCTAGTCATCACCACTCATCGCCAACCCTTGGGCTGGTCTTTTACAAACGAATAATGGGATTGACCGTCACATTATAACGGCCCCTCAGCCATGTCGGGCCGTTAGAATATGAAACAAGCGTTATATAGTATAGTAATATTATCGACAGGACTTCCCTCGGTGGCTAAGTGGTAAGCATCAAGTTTTATAACTAAAATTCGAGGCTTGATCCCCGCGGTGAACATAACGCAGATAGCTTATCGTGTAGATTTGTACTAAAACAATGTTGTAAATAGACATAAAAAATTCTGGTAAAAAAGTCAGGAGCTTCTTAACACTGAATGAGGCAAAAAAATTTCGACGAGTGTAGTAAAATCAAACCCGGTTGTAAGTACTCTTCATGATGGATAAAATGCAAGGAAACGTGTATAAATATTTAAGAACTGAATAATATACAATTAAAATTTAATTTAAAAACCGATCAACAGTGGTAAAAAGACACTCGACGAGTTTCGACGTCGTTCACTTCATCATGAAGAGTGTAAAAACAAATTCTGTGCAACATATAAATACAAAAGTCATGGTCATGTGACTACTAGTGTACATATTCAAAAAAGATCACCCCATCTACTGACTTCCTGATTTTCTAACACTTCATTCTTATCTAAAAGCCCCTCAGTAGCACAGCGGTATGTCTGCGGACTTACAGCTCTAGAATTCGGGTTTCGATACCCGTGATGGACAGAGTACAAATAGCCCATTGTGTAGCTTTGTGCTTAACCGCAAACAAACATTTTTGAATCCCCCCAGTAGCACAGCGGTATGTCTGCGGACTTACAACTCTAGAATCCGGGTTTCGATATGTTCAGGAAATAAGTACATAGGTTTTATATTCTACTCACTTTGTTATACTTTTTACTGGTTACTTTCTAAAGCTATATGATGAGTAGTTGCCCTGTTTATTGTGTAGTGGTTTGTTTGTATTTAAGCACAAAGCTACACAATGGGCTATCTGTGCTCTGCCCACCACGGGTATCTAAACCCAGTTTCTAGCGTTGTAAGTCCGCAAACATACCGTGCCACTGGGAAGCTCAGACTGATTGTTAGAATCACGCGTTGTATGGCGACAGAGAAAATGAACCGTTTTATATATATATTGCTACGATAGAGAGCTACAGTGTGACGTTAGCACCATCTCATAAGTGGTAGTAGTACATATTTTAAAGAAAGTGTTATCATAAGCATCAGATTAAATTCATACATTATCGCAAGAGGCCGCCACCATATGATGTCAGAATAGTCACCAGAAGACTTGTTATGGATCTTGTGACATCAAGTATTATATTAATAGCCAATTCACAATTTGACAATTACCATAACATGAAGTTGATATCGAAAAAATCCTAAATTTTATATCTATATCCAACAATTGATTTAACCATTCTTCGTTATACTTATATTTATAATGTTCAAGACAGCATTTGTAATGTGTATAATTTTTGTTGGGCATTGTTTGATCTTGAGTACAAGAATTCCAAGAATACGTATTGCCAATCTTATTTTCTGATTCTTGTGAACTTTTATATTTGATGGTAGCGTGAGCGAAGACATTTTATTAATCACCATTGTGGCCTAACTGTCGTTCTGGGGTTAAACTCTAAATATACACAAAATGAAAAGTGGTATTTCTGTTAAAATGTACACGTTTTCATTTTCTTTCAAATGGGGAACTAAAATACAGATGTTTATGAAAATTTTAATGCAACTTTATGAAGACGTAAAATCCGAACATACATAAAATAATTTTCAAACTTTTAAGTTTAATTTTCGTGTTCGTAACTATTCTTTACTTGTAGAATATCATGAAAGATACACAAATTATGTGGTACTGTTGAATAGGTTCACTGTTAGCTATAATTGTATAAAGAATTGTATGTTGAATTTATTCATTGATTGGCTAATAATGTGCAAAGGCTTGTGTTGAATTTGTTCATTGATTAGCTATCACTGTGCAATGTAGTGTGTATTGAATTTATTCATTGTTTAGCTATCACTGTACAACGTAGTGTGTATTGAATTTATTCATTGTTTATCCATTACTGTACAACGGATAGTTTGTTGAATTTATTCTTTGTATAGCTATAATTTTCCAAAAGATTATTTGTTGAATTTATTCTTTGTTTAGCTATAATTTTACAAACGATTTTGTGTTGAATTTATTCATTGTTTAGCTATAACTGTACAAACATCAAATGGATACATGCTGAAACCAGTACGGTTGTATGTGTTTAGGTGTAGTTTTTAGCTAAACTCACACATTTATGTATGCTCTTTCATCTTGAAAGAGAGTTCAAAACTATTCAGCTTTTGAGCCATATTTAGCACTTGGATTACCTTCGACTCGTGCTGCAAGTTGCAAAATGAAAATACCACCAGCTCACATCAACTAATAAAATTAGTTTTCAAAGAGTCATAATACAGATATTGTCACCACATGGGCGCTTTATTCGCTGCGTGGATCGAACACCTAATTTTAGAGTTATAGGCCCTGAAGCTAACCGCAGAGCCACCGGAGGACTACCTAAATAGAGCTTGAATATTTTCATTGAGTGCGTGAGTTCTTAATCACCAAGTTTGATATAAGTTTTGTTTGTTTATAGTCAACCACAAAGCTACACAAAGGGCTATCTGTACTGTGTCCAGCCCGGAACTTTTTCAATGATGTTTTAATATTGCTTTTGTACTGCCATATTAGATAATCATTTAACTTTTTTTGCGTGCGAAATTTTGATTGTTTG
>NW_013666123.1:199803-202910 GCF_000517525.1 Limulus polyphemus
AAATATTGTATGGATAAGTATAGAGAGGGCCGGGCCGCGAAATTTTGAACAATGGACGAAAAACAGGAGCCTATACTTGTTTTGTTACATATACAATATATAGTTCGCTGTTTAGACGAAAATAATTTGTTTATTTCAGATTTTCAGTACAGTTTTGAACAATATTTCAAATGAATGTCGAAGTTCAAATACAGATGTGCGAACAAATTACACTGAAAATTGGTTACGGTAGAAGTACGTTTTCACTAAAATATCTGTATCAGTAAAGAATGTGTGTTTATACTGAAAGTCAAGTTTGTCTGCAGTGCAGAAGAATCGTAAATGTTATAATAGAAAATTTCAACTTGATGTGTTTCACAAACTTCAATTCTGAAGAAAGATGTTAGTTGTTTTTTGCATATTTAAAATTATAAAACGAACAAAAAAGTAACCGACTTGCGTATGCAACATACTGTACAAATACAAGAAATTGGTCTTGATGTTATGTTTTACTTCAAAGGTGATTGGTAGTTTAGTTGAAAGGAAGTCTCGATGTTATGTTTTACTTCAAAGGTGATCGGTAGTTTAGTTGAAAGGAAGTCTCGATGTTATATTTTACTTCAAAGGTGATTGGTAGTTTAGTTGAAAGGAAGTCTCGATGTTATGTTTTAATTCAAAGGTGATCGGTGGTTTAGTTGAAAGGAAGTCTCGATGTTATGTTTTACTTCAAAGGTGATTGGTAGTTTAGTTGAAAGGAAGTCTCGATGTTATGTTTTACTTCAAACGTGATTTGTAGTTTAGTTGAGAGGAAGTTATAACAACCGGTATTAAACTCTTTAGACCAAATTATATTTTTATGAGTTCATATCACATTATAATTTTAAAATGGTACTGTATATATTTATACAGTCGACCAGGAAGTTCACCCAATCAGAGCCAATGAGGTAACGATAATAAATAAAAGATAAAAGAAACATGATAATTACTAATGGATTATCTACAACTTCGGTAGATCCGACTAACGAGGTCACCGCACCAATCATGCATGTATGGACTTTATAAATTGCAATGAAACTGGTGCTACTGACCACTTCTAATTATACGGCTAAAAATTTTTACAAATGAAAAAAATAATTCGGACTTAATTCAAATACTCATCGTATATAAATGTAAAAATGATTATGCTATCAATAATTAACATCATTAGTGAAGGATATATAATTCTAATAAAACGAAGTAACCATATTATCGTATGTTTTGTGTGTAATGTGAATGGATCTTCTTGTAACAATATACGAAACTAGTATGACCAAAGAAGTTGGAATATCTAAGTAAGACTTTCTTAGTAAAATATTCCAATCTATTTGAGTGTGAAAAACATAAGAGGAAAAACTCTGATGTGACAAAATAGTAACGAAATGTTAAGTATGTGTCTAGTGGCAACGTGAACTAAATGAACATCACCTTCTTTAACCTCATGAGTCACGTGATCCCAGTGTAGTTATCACAATAAGCTGTATTCTTTTCGATAACTCATTGTGAGTTATGACACATGCACGAGAGCCAAGAGGTCATTATTACAGTCGAGACCAGGTGGAACAGAGAAAGGTCCATGTTTAGTTAATGGCAAGTGTGGTTGTATTTTTTCATACTACACAAATTATACGTCAAGCGCTGGTCAGTGTTGCTGAACACTGAAATTGGTTTTGTGATTAACGTATCTGATCTTAGTGTTAAACAACTACCAAGTGGGTGACATAATATATTATACACTAGATAATAAATTCAGAGGTTCCGTGCACAAATCTTAGTTGTGGGTTAAAACTGGTTGAAGAATACTGTTAAATTGTCATGTTTTAGTTCAAGTTTAATCAGATAAGTAAGATCAAATTTATTATTGAAAATTCAATTTGGAATCGTTAAGCAACGCCATGACATCTTTGTCAGAAATATTTTGTTACGGTACAAATGCGTGTACCTAAATGTAAAAATAAATATACAATTTATTAGAAAGATCCATAGCTGTTCGTTAATTATCAAAGTGTTAGTAAAACAGGATAATTTAAAATAATTCGTAACATGCAAGAGACGTTGCTGTGTTTTGAAACAATGTAAGTTTTTTTTAAAATAATATAGACAATTTACGAGATATGTATCAAACTGGTTGTTATCGTTAGATCGTAGAATGAGACGAAAGTCACTAGAAACTCACCTGAGAGTTAATAACATGGATCCGACTTCTGAAGTTGAGTGAATAAGAACAAATATGGAGAATATTATAATATACCACACTAGATTGTTGCATTCTAGAGGACAGTAACCGTTTGTGGCAGTGGTGTTCTTCCCAAGACATTGGCAGTTGCTGAAGGTAAACTAAGTGTCAAAAAAAATATTTGTTCTGTTCAAATTCGATGAAACTCAGAAAAAAAAATATCATATTTTTGCACAATACGTTAGTTATACTAAAATTGTTTGAATATAATTATCAGAGAGTTATACTTTACTAAATACAGTGTAAATATGAGAAGTAGTAGTATTTATAGTAAAAGTCGTAACAAGAAATTGTTCATTTAAACAACGTTTTTTATCTAAAAGGAAACACGGAATTACATAAGTTATCTGTGTTCACGCATTTAGGGTATTCCAGTTTTTCATCTAAACAGTTGTGCGAAAAGAAACCTGCTAATAGAAGACAAATAATGTATCAAGTGGAAAGAACCAACATGAAACCGACTGTAAAAACATACTTGTGCCTCTCTATACCTATCCATACAATATCTCGTGTATGTGCCTCTCTATACTTATCCATACAATATCTCGTGTATGTGCCTCTCTATACCTATCCATACAATATCTCGTGTATGTGCTTCTCTATACTTATCCATACAATATCTCGTGTATGTGCCTCTCTACACCTACCCATACAATATTTCGTGTATGTGCCTCTCTACACCTACCCATACAATATTTCGTGTATGTGTTTCTCTATAGTTATCCATACGATATCTCGTGTATGTGATGGCCAGGTGGTTAAGGAACTCGACTCGCAATCTGAGGGTCGCGGGTTCGAATCCCTGTCACACCAAACATGCTCGCCCTTTCAGCCGTGGGGGCGTTATAATGTGACG
>NW_013666123.1:203070-205570 GCF_000517525.1 Limulus polyphemus
GTGCCTCTCTATACTTATCCATACAATATTTAGTGTATGTGCCTCTATACTTATCCATACAATATTTCGTGTATGTGCCTCTCTATACTTATCCATACAATATTTCGTGTATGTGCCTCTCTATACTTATCCATACAATATCTCGTGTATGTGCCTCTCTATACCTATCCATACTATGTCTCTAATATGTTACCTTACATTAGACAAAGTTGTCTCTACCTTCCTGTTCAAACATACTCCGCATAGTTGATTACATAAGTGAAGTATCAAATAGCAGCATTAAAACTGATTATATTTTTATAGTAAAAGAAAAAAAAATCCTCAACTAGTTTCAAGTCTCATAACCGGATAAATCCGGTAGAAATCAAGTACTGGATACTACAATAAACACGCTGTTGATCAATAACAACAATTAAAATGACATTAAGACATGAAATGTGATGGACTAAAATATCTGTAATCGGTAAAACAACAAATATTTTAATATGCTATTTTGCAAGGCGCCTTTATAAATATAAATTAATTTTATAGTTGGAGACCGCTGGTGGTAATAATGGTTTTGGTGTGAATATATTAAAAGCTTTATTATTAAGAGTTTTGAACCTTCAGATAATTCTAAGATTACATTTTACCTTTAAATACATGTGAAGTTAGCGTCAGAGTTGGTCAAGTGCCCTTTATAAAAATACTTTAACAACGTAAGAAACATCAGAAGGATAGCAGTTATATTTTAAATACTTTATTGATATTTAACTGCAGTATTGGGAAATATCAAAACCCAAAACAAATTGGGTCTGGTGATTAGAACACTCGACTCGCAATCTGCATGTCGCAGGTTCGAATCCCGTCCACGAACATGATAGCCCAAGAGTTAGCGATAAATGGCGTTGCGTAGCTTCCTTCCCTCTAGTCTATCATTTCTAAATTAGGGACAGCTAGTGCAGATAACCCTAGAATATCTTTGCGCGAAATTCCACAAAGAAATCTAAATAAATACATATCATTCTTATTACAAACAGGAATTTATAAAACAGTCAACCATAAAGACGCTCGTTTTGTAACTGAAAACAGCTAGTTAAAGGTAATGTTGTTGCGTTAAAAGTGACCCCGGAGTTCAGATAGCCCATTGTCTAGCTTTGCGTTATGAAAACAACATCAGCAAAAAATTGTAAGTAGTTGCATTGATGGGCGTCACTTTTTTCTTTAACTAAGAAACATTTTAGATAATATTTTTAGATCGAAGTAGCGACTGGTGATAGCCTGATTATTTGCATCTTCAAGTTTATGTAACATATTTCGTCGTCTAGGTGTGGTTAACAGCATAAAATCAGATAATAACATGAGATGTTCGGCCAGATTTTTCTTGTAATTTCATTTTACCAAGTATGCAAGGATTAAATAAAGCGCAACAAAAAATCAGATAATAACATGAGATGTTCGGCCAGATTTTTCTTGTAGTTTCATTTTACCAAGAACGCAAGGATTAAATAAAGCGCAACAATTAACCAATCAAAATGAGTTTATCGCCAAAACAAGTGCGCTTATTTATCTATTTGCCCTAAAGATTCTCTGTCATAAATTATTGCATAGGTATGTCCGTATATTGTTAGACAAATGGCTATTAAAATTTATTTATTATTATAGTTTGTGCGAACGAGAAACTTATTATTGACAAACTAAAAGTTAAAAAAATGCTTAGATGAATGCATTTTATACAACTCCACTGCACCAGAAACAACATATAATTAGCGCATTCGTAAGTACTTATTAATCTACTATTAAACAACTTCAAATGAATCTACCACAGGTTTAACTTCTATAAATTATTCTGGAATACAATGATATTTAGCACGTATTAATTATGAAATGTGCTGTTAGACAACTCCAACTTTATAAACAACAAAAAAGCAAACAAAGTTATATATGGTTTTAATTTAACTTGGTTTACAAGCTTTTCTGCACTTGAACAACATTTTGGCGTTCTTCTACAAATCAAGTTACTAAAATTGTTCTCGGAGTTCAGAAAGTAACTTCACTAAATGAAGATTGTATATCTTCCTAACTTAATGAAACTTGATAATATAGCTATGGAATAGTCCTTTGTTTTTAAATAGATGGCGCCACAGTTAAAAATATGCATATTTCCCTGATTTTAATTTGAAGGCAGGGTGTAAACTTGTAAAGTCAGAGGTGTCCACTGTCAACTTCTTAACTTATGGTTCCACGAAGTGGCCAACAGTTGATCGACACAAAGTATGGGGGAACAGTTGTATCCTTCAGGGCAGCTAGATCACGTGAGTCGTCACGGTACATTCCAGTAACCCCACAGAAAATGCTAAACAAGTCGTTCGCTTTAATGAAATTCTATGGCAATACGCAAATTTTCAATTGCAGCGCCACCTGTGCAGAGCATGCGTAAAAAAATTCAATAGTGTTACGAGATGTAATTTCTAGTTTCTTAAAAATCCGTCAAGTCGTTCTAAAGATGTACTGTCTACAT
>NW_013666123.1:206740-253003 GCF_000517525.1 Limulus polyphemus
CGTACCGTACGGTTAAAACGTAACGTAAGTTAACGTACTTAGTTATCTCTCTCTACGAAGTAAATACTATATATATATATATATATATATATATATATATATATATATATATACACACACACACACACACACATATATATATATATCGTTGAAAAAAAAACTTCATATGTGACCTTTACAGTGGGTACCACTACATTTTAGCCACGACTATTTTCGAGAGACGGCACATTCTTGGCATGCTGCCAGGACCTTGTGTTCTTGAGCACTGTCCTCGCCACCTGGTAGGTTTTTGCTTAGCAGTAGGGGAGATTCCTGCCATGACACACTCTTTAAAATATTATTAATTTTATTTTTTCGATGAAAACCTCTGCAGTCATCTCACAAGAGTGTACTTTAAAGCGAAGCACGAAAAGTACATTGCAAATTAAAAACATAAAATATGTATTTTTTCTCCCTTTCGCAGACGTAATGAAAAAAATAAATAGTTGGTGAAAATGAGTGACGAATGAATAGAAGGAACATCTTAAACATCGAAATAAAACCAGTAAAGTACAAGAAGTATGCGTAGCTATATTTGTAACAGGTAAATAACTTGTGTATATTTTATTCATTCCAGCTTTCACCATTTTACAATGTAATTCTAAATATGAATAACGTATATTATGGCCCATATCTACATCGTTTCCTTTTGATCAATCGGTACAATGATACATAAACGGTTAGGTTTGTTCTATGTCTACGGTTTCGGCTGTATGGTAGATAGCAAAATGAATACTATATCTGATAAAGGAAAGTTATAATTTGCTGCGAATTCGTGTCGCAAATGCTGTAATATAATATATTTTTATAGCAAGCTAAACGAGCTAGTAACTTTTTGTTTATTGATACTGATTGGTTACCAACATAAGACGACCTTAATTACGCTTTCCTCGCCTTGGGATCACTGACATTGGTATTTAACAACACTTACTACACTCAAAGTACAACGATGTAATTTTAATAATCATGTTTTCCAACATTAATGTCTGACTCAACACACCAATCCTTCGTGCTACGACTGATTAAAACAAATGTGAAGCGATACATATTTTCTATTCAGTGAAATATAAATTACAATCAAATGTGAAAGGCTTGACTACGTTTGTTAAAAGTATGTTCAGTGAGCTCTTTGATGTGGGACAGAGTGTTTGGAAATACACCAGTCTTTTACTTGTATTAGGTCTCTGAGAGATCTATGTGATCTTTGTACATTAAAAGACTACTCCAAAGAAGATAAAACAAAACTTGTGGAGCAGACACGTTAAAGAGCAACACCATAAACACATAAATCACGTATAAAAGAACTAATCAGAGAAGTAAATCGCGAAATAACCGCCACAAAAGAGAAATCTAATGAAGACAAAGTAATTGGAACAGTTTTTTGTTGTTGTTTTTTTAGTTATATATATTAAATTCGTAATGACTTTCATTAAATAACCTTTGATTATCAGATTTTTTAGGTTATAAGTCTTTGATTTGGGGTGGATTTTATGGACTTCACTAGAATTACGTTTGACTGTTAAGTCTATGAGGCTCTGTTGAGTTGAGTTTTGGATAAGCTTTTTTTTTTATATTACAACTGACGACTTGTGGTAAAGTTGGAAGGAACTGAAAATAAACAAATTTGCACACTTACTGGCTTACTTTGATGTTTACAGGACACCCCACCAACATCAGGACCACCATCCCCAAACAGTAAGCAAACGCCGCTAGGGCTATCCATGCAGCCACAATCCGGGCACTTGGTTTGAGTCTTCTCATCAAAGTTCCACTGAAGAAGATCCCCACACCCATAACGAGTATGCCAGCCATCCCTGAAATGAAAGAACGTTATTTAATCCGAAATCCAGTGAAAATATTTTAATGTTTTTATTTAATCTTCATACATGCATATTGAATTTATTCATTATACTTCATTCGATTCTCTAATGAGCCTCAAAATTACAATAAGAAAAAATTCCCCTAAAAACAAACTAGTTTTGAAGCGAAGGAAGTAACTGGTAGGTTAACTAGTAAACAAGATTTACTTTACCGTGCCAACATACTGAAAGTTACTCAAAATGTCAATAAATAGGTTAAACAAAAATTGTAGCGTAATTCTGACCTAAAAATATCAGCCTCAAATAAATAGATTGGGGCTACGTAGGAAAGCTTTTAACGCAAAATAATATATATATCTACATGTTAAATTGTGATTTTATAATCAAGAGTTATATTGCTACTGTCTGTATTTACATCTATACTTACATATACATTTTAGAACTACAAGTGATGTAGAAGATTACAGCATGCTACTTAGTATTACCAGATAGTACGTTGTAGAAGGGGAAAATCTTTGAATTTGTATAAAAAGTTAAATACCAACTCTAAACTTGTAGCCTATTTCATTTCGCATCTCTGATTGGTGGAAATCCTGAACCCGTTTTATTGAGATTTTTCTTAAAATGGCCTACAAATCAAAGGTATGAGAAGCATAACAAAATAGGAATTGTTAGGTTTGTCTAACTATAGGCGATGGGAAACCTGTGCTAATAGTGTATATTGATATGATAGTTACTTTTTCTTCTCTTTAACGTATTTTATTAAGAAAATCTTATACAAACCAGAATAGCACTAGACCGTGGCCTCCATCTGTTGATAATGGTACCAGCCAGCCTAACGTAGTAGCATATTTTGAGGTTTTGTTTGCAATTAAGCACAAAGCTACAGAATTGGCTATCTGTGCTCTGCCCACTGAAACCCGGATTCTAGCGTTGTAAGTCCGCAGACTTACCGCTGTGCCACTGGGTGGCGCATATTTTGAGAACCGTTACCTTTGTTAGAGCATATGTCTTTTATTTTACTTTCTGTACAATTTAAACTTTTGATTCACAGCACTCTGAAAGGGCAACCAGGTGATCCATTAAGCAGCTCATCATCCGCGTCCATATTGGAAACATTGTTGCATGATGCATTTCTATTCACTCACTTAGTGTTTACTGCGATACAGAAATCTGCCGCGTATGTCCTAGTAATTCTTGGTTTTAGAAATTGTTAATTTTCTAGTAATTATTAGTAAAAACGGCCGGGTATGGCCAGGTGGTTAGGGCGCTCGACTCGCAATCTGAGGGTCGCGGGTTCGAATCCCCGTCACACCAAACATGCTCGCCCTTTCAGCCATGGGGACGTTATAATATGATGGTCAATCCCACTATTCGTTGCTAAAAGAGTAGCCCAAGAGTTGGCGGTGGGTGGTGATGACTAGCTGCTTTCCATCTAGTCTTACGCTGCTAAATTAGAGACGGCTAGCGCAGATAGCCCTCGTGTGGCTTTGCGCGATATTAAAAAAAAAACAACAAACAATTAGTAAAAAATGATATATAGTTAACGTAAGACGATTTTGTTTCTTAATTTAATATAACAAAGCGCCACTTGTAAATCCCCTCCCCCCGGAAAACGATAAACATATTTATTTCTTTATTCATTATTGATTTAGACTTTTCTCCCTCCCCCCAGAAAAAAATTATGTAGACGCCCGTGAATATCGGGACTCTATTTCATAGAAATTTTATTTTTGCGCAAGTTGGCGTGGCTCGTCGAGTTTAATTATTTTTACTTAAAGTTAAATACAAGTAAAAGTTTGTTTCAGGACACAACTATAGATTTCGAGAAATTCCTATATGAAAAACCGCTATTTTTTTCGTGGTTATGCTCATAGAGATACTTGAGTATTGTAACAAAACAGGATATAAAATCCGAATGTAGCGCCACCCAGTGTTTCAACGGTAAGTCTGTAGGCTTATTACGCTAAAAATCGAGTTTCGATATCCGTGGTGTATAGAGCACAGATAGCTATCTCATTGGGTAGCTTTGCACTTGACAACAACCAAATCAATTGTTGCACTATTCCAAGCGAAACTTATATATATTTATAATGGCAAATACTTATAAACTTTAAATCAGAATATCATATTTTTGAACCTGGTCGTTAGGACTTGTTATGTAATGCAGTGTCCTGGGTTCTTCTCGCTAATGAAACAAAAAAAAAAAAAAACATGTTTGATAACCTCATTGCATAATAAGTGGTAAAAATTAATAATATTAGGGCACAAAAAGATTAACATAACCACAGGTAAGAGTTAACAATGTTAGGTCACAAAAAATGGATTAATCCCTTTGAATATATGCTGTTTTTAGAACATTATGCTGACCTATTACTAAATGTTTTTCTCAAAAGAAGGAAGAGGGTAATCACCGAGCGACCTAAAATAATATTGAATTCAACAGGTTCTAGACCATTGAAAAACACTGAAAAAAAAACATTATCCAAAAAGTTTAATGGCAAAAATAACTTAATACTGCCAACTATGTTAAGCTCAATGGGCTGATTTTATGAGTTTATTAGTGGTGTTAGGCCTTATTGACATTAACTAAGTTAAGCTTAATTGATTCAATTTATGAGTTTGGTAGGAGTAAAATAGATTGTTAGGCCTTACTGTCATCAAAATTTATTTGTCAGAACGTTTTGAACCATTCAATATAGTGCTTCTCATAAAATTAGATTATTACGAAAACTGGAAATAGTGAAAAATGATATATTTTAAGGATGTAATTTTGATGATATCATTAATTTATTACTTTTCGGTTAAAGCTTCTCACTTGAGATTGTTGGGCATAAACCAAAATTACAAATAATGTCCATTAAAACTAGTAGGCCGAGTATAACCTGGTGGTTAGTATGTTCGAACAGTGAATTCGAAGATTCGTCTCACGTTGCGGCAAATCGCGTTCCGAGTTTTGGGACCGTGAGTGCGATATATAAAAGTGGCGGTCAGATTCAACTATCAGGTCAGACAAGAGAAGTCCGCGGGTTGCCGTCCATCTAGCCTACCGATTCAAAATTAAGAACGGCTATGGATAGATATCCCTTGTGTAGTTTTAAAACAAACAAACAAGCAATCTTTTTGTCTTCATTCCAGTCACATTCTAACGCGAGATACACTTTCCTAACGCGAGATAAACTTTCCTAACGTGAGATAAACTTTCCTAACGTGAGATACACTTTCCTAACGTGAGATAAACTTTCCTAACGTGAGATACACTTTCTTAACGTGAGATAAACATTCCTAACGTGAGATACACTTTCCTAACGTGAGATACACTTTCCTAACGTGAGATACACTTTCCTAACGTGAGATACACTTTCCTAACGTGAGATACACATTCTTAACGTGAGATACAAATTCTTAACGTGAGATACACTTCCTAACGTGAGATACACATTCCTAACGTGAGATACACTTTCCTAACGTGAGATACACATTCCTAACGTGAGATACACATTCCTAACGTGAGATACACATTCCTAACGTGAGATACACTTTCTTCCTCCTACTAGCATTTTGTATTTATTTTGTGAAAGACAAAAAAAAAGTTTTCATTTGTTTCTGTAGCGTTAGGTTTAAACCTGTCCTACCAGATATTATATTGGCTTTAGTGGGGCTCAGCTGGAACTGGGTCTCCAGGTATTTTGGGAGAAATGTGTACAACCCTGCTATAGGCATGATGTGAAGAACGCTGCTGGCTGTCCGGCATAGCAGTATCTCGTTTTTAAGCAGTCGTCTCATGGCCTGTGGAAAAGCTAAAATAGATAGAAACATAATTACCAAAAACCAACATTTTTGTTATATTGTATAAACAGATCACTTTTAGTAAGACGTTATCACCTTAACTCAACATGTTTATTTTTTTTTAATTACAAGTTTGTGTATTTGTGTGTGCGTGTTTGTTAGTTAATGGTGATAGATCTAAATGTTTAATTATTTGCAAAATTCTAAGTAATTGAGAAGGAAGGCCATGCATACTTGTGTAGCTATTATATGCCACCCTGACCATGTTTGTTTTGTTTTGTTTGGGGGAGGGGGGGTTACAAATGTTAATCTTTACCACATTACTTTAAAGGAGACTAGATGAGTCATTTGACAATAGTTTCGACGTGTTTCTTGGATGACAGTTTTCTCAGTTGCTAATGATAACTGAAACTATATTTTTGGTTTTTATTTTTTCCAAGGTTTAAGTTATTTGAATAATTCTGTACAATTCATCTGTGAACGATGTAATGAAACATTATCATTTCTACACCAAAATAACATAAGTGCAAATTTACAAACGAGTATATTTTATAAATTCACTAATTCACATACGAATTTATATTTTTTTAGAAGGCAACCGAAACGTACAAGGTACTTTTCTTGGTTATTACAGAGTGGTTATAAATGAAACCTCATCTTGAAATATTTATATCCTAAAAACTACACACCCTAAGGGGACAACAAATAACCAAAAAACACATTAAGGATCATAAGTTGTATTCAGAAAAGTTTGAACGTGGTGTAAGGTGTTTAAAAACTATATTACATTGTGTAACTAATTCGCTTTTCTCATAAATTAGCATTACGTTTTAACATCAACCGCATAGTTCAGCTTGACACTTATGTAGGAAGTCTTGGCGGACTAATTTACACAAATTCTTTCACCTGCGCCCCTCGGGGGAACAGTTTACTGACTTACAACGCTAAAATCTGGGGTGAAATTCCTCGCGGTGGACATAGCAGATAGACTAATGTAGCTTTGCTCAAAACCAAACAAACAAATCTTTCACCTGAACTACTTTTGTTGGTTAGTTTTTCAAGATGTTCTCTTCAAATATCTAGATGAACTAGGCATTTCCTGCCCATTTCACTTTTGTTCGTTCATCAAGAAGCTCTGCCTAAATCATCTGTCAAGTAATGGCATTTCGCTTATTTCTCTTCTGATTCTTTGAGCAATGTGAAGTTTACGATTTGAAGAAAATGTATATCAATGGACAGGATATTGCGAGGATCGATGAGTACTGTCCAGAACGGATGATGCTTATAGTAACTTTATTTAGGGTTAGGCTTAATGTAGTAATTAAGAATGGAGAAGAGCTTATTGAATATCTTCGTGACAGTTTTCGAAACACACTGTAATGGATGATGCTTATATCAACTTTATTTAGGGTTAGTCTTAATGTACTAAGTGAGAATGGAGGAGAGCGCATTGAACATCGTGACAGTTTTCGAAACTGTAACACGTATACGCTTTATTGAATAAAACTTAATAGTTCTCATTGTGGCTGTGGTGAAATTCGATCTCAAAGTATTAATCTTTCAAAACATATTAATTAAAAACAGATATTTTCTTTATCGTCACCCCTTAATTATCCGTGTATTACAATAATCCAACCTGTTAAGTGAAACTAACCTTGAAAGAATAAGAAACTATTAATTACACAGACTTGCGAATTTAAACGTCATAAAAGTTGTTTTGGTTTTAATAAAGGATTTTCCATACTTCAGCTACGTAGATTTCGAAAATAATATTCACTTTTTTTGATCACGTAAAGATTTTTTTACAAATTGGAAAGAAAAAAACTCTTACTTAGATCAAATTATTATTTCGTTTACCACAATAAACTTTTATTATTATATTTGTTAACAAGAATACAAACAAACTGAAGAAAAGGGAAGAACATTGATGTTAAACGAATATGCATCTTCATTCATCCTGATTTTTGTTTGTGTGAAATCTACGTTTTTTAGTCTCAAAACTACGTGTTGTGGTCTTTCTTTTATGTATTGCGTCTGGAGCATTTCGTTTCCATGACGAGCAGTAATCAGTCATCATGCTGATGTTCCACCTTCCCTGATACCTACTTTCCATTTCCGCGATGTCTTGATGAAATCTTTCCCCTTGTTCTTCGCTGACGGAACCGAGATTTTCAGGGAAATAGTCAATATGTGAGTGCAAGAAATAAACTTTCAAGCTCATATTACAATCCAACTCTTTGAATTTATCGAGCATGTTATTGACAATATTTTCGTAATTTGGATCCTTGTTGTTTCTTTAAAAAATTGTCAATAACATCTTTAAAGGCAATCTACGCTTCTTTTTCAACTTTCCTCATTTTTCTTTCGAACTGTTCATTCGAAGTCAATTTCCTAACCAGAGGCCCAACAAAAATCCCTTCAAGTTTTGCTTCTAAAAGAGCTGGGAATTGCCACATAGATACTTGAAACAGTCGCCATCTTTGTCTAAGTCCTTTACAAACTGCTTCATCAAGCCAAGTTTTATTTGAAGTGGAGGTTATAGGACTTTCTTTGTGTCAACCAAACTTTCACGTTCAATGTTTTTCTATCCTGGTATCAGGCTGACTCTGCCTGGCCATTGCTTCTTTATCCAGCGCTGATTTCGTGCTCTGCTGTCCCATTCACACAAAAAACATGGAAACTTTGTATAACCGGATTGTTGACCCAACAGCATACGGAAGACTTTTAAGTCTCCACAAAGTAGCCAACCATGTTCTTTGTATTTGACCTTAGTGAGAAGAATGTCGAGTTTTTTGTACGTTTCCTTCAAGTGAACTGAATGAGCAAAAGGAACAGATGCATATATATGTTACCATTGTGAAGGAGAACACCTTTTAAACTTCTTTTGGAGGAATCAATGAACAATCGCCACTCACTTGCAGCTCCTAGCATTGGTATTAATTCAGCAATACTGTAAACCAGTAAACCTTCTTGCGAAAAGTATGGTATGAATTATTTCTCATGATTTCTATACCAGTAAAATGATGTCCCTGGAAAAAGTAAGTTATTAGCCCAAAGTCTGGACCTCAAAATATCTGAAGAATCTCTTGGGAGGCCCAAATCTCTCACCAAATCATTAAGTTCACCTTTTGTGAAAAGTTGTGTTTCACCAGACGTTTCAGGTTGAAAACAATCCCTATCATCATTTCGATTGACGTCAGATTCAGAATCAGATGAAACTTTATCAAGAGTCTCTGATGGAGTAGATATAGGTACATCATGTCCATGAGCAACAGGTCTCATAGCCGAGTGAAGGTTCGGATAATAAATTCCTTTTTTATTTCGAGTGTTGTAGTCTTGCACGTTACATGAGCAAAAACAGGAGTCGTCTCCGTGTTTCTAAGCTCACGCCAGAACATTGGAGTTCTAAAAGGCAAAGAAGTTTTTCTTACCTTTAGTTCATTGTCTCAAGTCTTCTACAAAAACGGTGCAAACTTTGTGTGGAGCCCATGATTTGTCTTGGTCGCCAAGTTTTATTCCAAAATACGCGTAATAAGCTTTTTTGACGAATTCTATAATGTTTTGCTTTTGTTTCTTTACAACAAATTTACAACAAATATAACAGAATACATTTGGATCATTTACACAACCTCTTGTTGCTATAGAGACAAATAAATATTGAAAAGAAAAAATAATAATGTCAAATTGCATGTACAAACAAATGCCACTCAGAAATGACATATCATGCGGCCTGTTAACCGATTATATACTGGCGGTGTTTTTCTCGTGGGTTCTAGAACGATCGATTTAACTCTCATGTCGCGATTGGTCTAGAGAAATCTATAGCCAGTGGTTGTCAACATTTTAAGTATTACAAAATGTGACTCGATTTAAATGAAAATGATTCACTTATGTAAGAGTACATATGACGTTTCATAAAAAATCGATACGTGATGGAGAAAAAGTGGATATCATTTTCGAATTCAGCGTGCAGGAATTACAGTAGAACATGTAAAAATTTCAAGACAATATAACCATCGCCTGTGATACTTATTATCTTAACAAATCCTGTAACAATGATTAACATTGAAACTGTTTTTGGTTAATAGTCAATGTCCTATGAGAGTGATTACCAGCACTAGAGTTCAGGTTCATTGTACCATTTCCTGTGTTATTTGATATTACTAGGTTTTAGTAGAAATAATGAATACGGGGTAAATAGGCATCTTCAATGTAAAAACTAGTAATTGTGTATTTGTAGAAATTGATTACTCAAATAATGTAAATGTATAATAGGACCAAATGGTAATGTCGATGTTGTTGTTATTAAGCACTAAGCTACACAACAGTCTATCTGTGCTATGTCCAACACGGGTATCGAAACCCAATTTATAGCGTTATAAGCCCTGAGACTTATCGTCGAGCCACCTAGTGACACAAAACGGTAATGCTTTATTCTATACTAATTCTAAGTTACGTTGTGACCAAGAAAAAAATATGTTTACGCCTTGTTTTATATAATCGTAATACCTTTTATACTAGTGAAACGGAAAATTTTAATGTGTATTTTAAATGTCGCGTAAAAACCTGAACATTAGTTCCTTACCAATCAGATCTCATGTAATGTAATTGCAAATTGAAAGGCCTTTGGAGTGACGTGACTATATGTTATAAACGTTTTATCATGTGTAAATGAATACGATACGTTAAGTTTTGAAGGTTATTTTATTAATTAGCCTAAAGCTACTTTAAATGTAAGTTAACCGACCGGTAAAGGGTACCCAAACAATATATTTAGAGATGCGATGTCCTTGCACAAAACCAGTATCCCATGGCTCGTAGAGAATCGACTAGATGCCACAGTCCTGAGTAATTTTTGTGGATTTCCCTTCTTTCAAAGTTTGTTTTCCAGTTTTATAATTTGATTAGTATATGCACTTGGCATACGAATACATACGTTTCTGTATATATAAAACAGTGTTTCCATTCATTCACAACTTTCAGTGTTTTAGACCTTTTACTCTTAGTTCTGGTTTTTGTTTCTTGTTGTTTTAGCCCTTTTATACTGAAGACCATAGGCTGAAGAGTGAGTTTACCTATAAAACCGTTAAGGAGTAAATTCAGATATTCAGCTAGAACAGTATATTCTTTATACCGGCAACTAATCTCTGAATCAACAGCACCAATTGTGTAATTTTGGGTAACAAAGATGGGTTCGCACAAGATCCGGAAAAGTTTTAATAAAATATAGGAATATGTAGAGTATGATCTGAGGAGTCGTTTGCTGTTTGTTGTTGTTGTGTTTGTTCTTTTCCATATGAATATAATGGTCGTGGTGATTTTCTATCTCCACAAATTTAACAACTCTCGTCCCTCTGTTCATGTTTTATTAGCACCGACGGAAATTCTTCTCTGCTCTCTTTTATGGTTTGTTTTCTCTACATCTGGTGTCGTGTGATGATCGCGTCCACATATGCTGCATTGATAGCTCGTCAAACATTTTGTTACCTTATATTTGAAAGTAAACTTTGTACCTGATGCTTCTGACATTTGTCCTCCAAAACATGTGCTGAAAATCTGTATCTTGTATCCTTTTCAGTTCTTTTCAGTTTTGGTGGTTGACGAACACCGTTGGATTTTGCATACAACAGTATATATATATATATAGATAGATAGATATTCTATAAAATTTGCAAGAAAGTTGAGAGAAAATTGGATGTGTGCATCCCCGAGGTGGAATACTATACGTGTTTTGGTTGGCTCAGAAATTCGTTGTTAATATCTATCTATTTATATACTAGTAGAGACCCGCAAAACAATTGCGGTCAAATCAGTATCTTTATTGCAACAGTACTTTAGTAAATACAGCATTTATAGAATAATACAAAATATTTCTAATGACAGACACCGAAATCTGTAAATCTACTTGTCTTAGGCCTAAAATTAGTTAAACTTTTATTAAGTATGGCCTACTCAATTAATAAAGAGATACATTAACGCTGTAAATTGTTTACGTTTTTTGCTTTAGTTTAGTTAGGGCTAAACACTACCGTAATTAATACTGTTAACAAATAAACTTATAATGCTATTCTACGAACTAACTGTGCTTTAATTTGTAAATGAGTTTAAGGTCAGTTATAATAACGCTGGTGCTTTGTTTATAATAACAACAACATGGTATATTTTTCTACTTTACTCACATTTCGTTGTATTATTTTTTTGCGGACAGTGGTTTCCTAACAATGCCTTTTCTTGTTGATTGTTGTTACACATGTTTCCGTTCACTTGACCATTTAGCTGCACAATTGCCATCTGGCGTTGAGGAGAGGAATAAGACTGTGGAAGTTTACGAGGGAAGGATGCCATTGGGAAAACTGTGAGAAACAATGTCGCACCAACCATACATAGACCTAGCCACCAGGCTCCAACCCACTGTGGGTCATTTGGTGTTAGATTGTTGGAAGTTTCTGTAATACAATAAACTATATAAACATAGGAATACAAGGATGTTATATGCAAAAAATTGAGGCAATGCATCAGTTGTATCTATGGTTTCTAGGTAGAAATCCTCTCTTAGCGAAACTCTGTATCAACTTTTTATAATCTTAAAATTATTTGAAACACGAGCATGTTCTACTAAGTAAAAAAGTTTGTCCTTTTTTTTTTTGCATCAACAGCTAATCTATTGAAGCTCATGAGCCTGGAAAATGTTTACTAAGCTGTTTTAAAGTTGAATATCCGGAAGATTTTCAACTGAAAAAAACTTGTGGATTAACATGAACAATGCTTCAATGATTATAAGAAAGCCTGAAAGTATTTCTTATCTAATGTTGAAATATATGAAGTTATCATAATAAAATCAATCCATTAATAACAAAGAACATAATAATGAATCTTACCAAATGGAAAATTTACGTAAAATCCAATGCAAAAGGATCCCAAGAGGAAACCGAAGGTCGGGCCAAAAATCCTGACACCAATTGTAATAGCTGAATAATAAAAAACAAAAAGAAAAAAAAAGAGTCCTATCTTTCTTCATATACATTCAAAGATAACAATTACCGCGATAATATTTTAATGACTGCAGTTACATATAATTCTTTATTGTATAATTTGTAATTTACTTAAGTACAAAATAATACTCTAAACCTGTATTTGTCCGACCTTTATGTTCTTATTATACGATACTTCTTGTAGCGCCAAATCTTAGTTGGATTTACTGTGTACAGTTTTATTGTATAACATCAACTTTCCACTTACAAATTTTACCATAAAAGTACTTCAGTAATATCTGTTGCATTACAGTTTGTTTGATTTTTGCTCAAACGCAAAGCTATACAATGGGCTATCGGCGCTATGGGGACCGAGTCCCAATTTTAGCGTTATAAGCCCTTAAGCTTACCGCTGGTCATCGAGAGACATTGCTATAGCTGGACGTGGCTTAGTGTCTAGCGTGTTCGAACTATGAATTTGAGGATTCAGGGTTCACGTCTCAATTCCACAAAAAACACGCTCTGCACTATGGGGCAATGAGTTCTCTGTAAGGACGATGTTCAAATTCAGTCAAACAAGAGTTGGCGATTGATGCTATTGACTAATGCCCTCCCTCTAGCGTCTCAGTTCAGAATTAGGGTAGCCTGTACGCAGATATCTCTTGTATAGCCTTGCGCTAAAATTTTAAAACAAACTGTTGCTTTACAAGCACATGTATTTTTTTTTAATGTTGATAAGATAAATATTCAAAAAAACATTATGAAGAAATTAACATAGACAGAGTTAAATCAAAATAGATATAATAATAATTTTGATTAAATTTGCTGCTTATTGAGAATATTTTCCAGTAGAATGTCAAGTTCAAACTGTAACATCTAGTAACATAATAAGCCTTTTATCACTTACTCTCCTGGAAATTTAAAGAATTGTGGAAATTAAATACATGTTAAGTTATGCTCTAACGTGTCACCACAATTAGCTTTAAAATGTTTTTCAGAATTTATAACTTATAATTGGTTTTCTAGAAATCTAACTGTGTTAATGTGGTTGCGACAAGAGATCAGCTAAACCGTACTTAAGAATTGTAGAAAGCTTACCGTTTGGACCAGAGATTAGCTGGTCCGTATTTTAGAATAGAGCTAATCTCTGGTCGAAATGGTAAGCTTTCTAGGTCCGTACTTAAGAATGGTAGAAAGCTTACCGTTTGGACCAGAGATTAGCTGGTCCGTACTTAAGAATAGTAGAAAGCTTACCATTTCGACCAGAGATTAGCTGGTCCGTACTTAAGAATGGTAGAAAGCTTACCATTTCGACCAGAGAGTAGCTGGTCCGTACTTAAGAATGGTAGAAAGCTTACCATTTCGACCAGAGATTAGCTGGTCCGTATTTGAGAATAGTAGAAAGCTTACCGTTTCAATCAAAGATTAAAAGAACTTGTTAAGAATATTATTACAACTTGCAGTTTGGATCACAGATTATCTGGTGCGTACTTAAAACATTATAAAGCTTACCTTCAAATCAAAGATTAGCTGGTCTAGTTAAGAATAATATTAGAACATGCCGTTTCGGTCAGGGGTTAGCTGGTCCATATTTAAGAATAATATTAAAGCTTACTGTTTAGACCAGTGATCAGATGGTCGGTATTTAAGAGTAATATGATATCTTACCGTTTCCACTTTTTTATTTATACTTACCGTTTCTGACTATTTTATACCTACTGAGATCCACTTCTTTCATTGTTTCCGTTCTTATGTTTTAGGCTGCACAAAGTCAACGCAACAAACAACAGAAGCTTGATTTTCATAAATGCATCAGCAGAGAGTAGCACAATAACCTTACTTTCCATGAATACATCAGCAAAGTGTGGCAGAAGAAGCTTACTCTCCGTGAATACATCAGCAAAGTGTGGCAGAAGAAGCTTACTCTCCGTGAATACATCAGCAAAGTGTGGCAGAAGAAGCTTACTTTCATAAATACAACAGCAAAGTGTGGCAGAAGAAGCTTACTTTCATAAATACAACAGCAAAGTGTGGCAGAAGAAGCTTACTTCCATAAATACAACAGCAAAGTGTGGCAGAAGAAGCTTACTTCCATAAATACAACAGCAAAGTGTGGCAGAAAAAGCTTACTTCCATTAATACAACAGCAAAGTGTGGCAGAAGAAGCATAATTTCCATGAATAAATCATCAAAGGGTAGCAGCAGCAGGTTTACGTTCCATGAACATAACAGCAAAGGGTAGCAACATAAGCTATCATGAAAATATTTTTATTACTCTTACATTTTGACCTTGTTTTATAACACTTGCTTTCATTTGTCAGACAAAAGACATTAATTCATCGTCTTTAATGTTTAAAATATACTAGTCTTACAATGAATTATTCACGAATCCCAAATAAAAAGTTTTATATCTTCCTTTTAAAGTATTTCATGTTTTTAATATATCACCCTTAAGTAATTTCATTGCATTAATAAACGTGCTCACAGATAATCATTCATCTCCACCAGAGGGCTTGTGAAAACCGAAACGAAGACCTTCGGCATGTAACTGCAACAAATGTTCATGAAGAAACTCTTTCAGCAAGAAACATTTTCGTTTGGATATAGTTATCAATTTTTCATTCACCAGCGTTCAGCGAGATAGTTAGTTACTTAGCGGATTAATGAGTTTTTTAGTGTTTATGTGTTCTGTGAAATTCGATTAATATCGCATCTTCGCAAAGAAAATTAAGGAACCCACAACATCAGAAACATTTTTATCACACTTTCTAATTTGTTTTATCCCACAGTTCTTCATCAAGACGCCCTCTACGTCTTTTCTCTTGGAAATGAAATCATTTAACAAATTAATCGTGTTATTTTTATTTCAGTAATCATATTGCAAAAATGACCTGGTCAAATAAAAACAAAAGCATGGCGTTTATTACGGTTTAAATATGTTTGACTCTAAACCGAGTGTTTAAGATCAAACGCAAAATGATGAAACCCTATAAATACAATAGTCAAATTGATTTGTTTATTGCAATCATAGTTATGTTAAAAGTTAGGTACATATACCTAAAAGCAGAGGTTCGAGTGTGCTTTGCTATTTACATATAGCTAATAACAAAAGGTACGAGTGATTTTTTATTACTTACATACAACCAACAACACAGGGAATGATGTATTTTACCACTTACATACAGCTAACACAAGGTACAAGTGTTTTTTACTACTATAAACTTTAAATCATATCCAACAGTGTTTTTCGTTACTTAGTGAGTTACATATAAATCTATGTATACTAACAGTTAAACATACGTTTTAATTTCTGAACTTTTAAATTTGCAATTTTCTTTCTCTTTATCAAACATGCAGTATAAAACAAACATTATATGATATTCTCAGCTTTCGAGTTTTCTATAAGTTTGTTTCTAATTAATAAAAAAATTTAACGGACACTGCTAACTTTAGAGTAAAAATAAAAGTAAAAACATAAAACTCGTGAGATAGCTACATTTCTTCCTGAAAAACTTCGTAATAAACATAGATCGTTCAAAGTTGTTTGAAAGTATCGGAAGGACGAAAATATTACCAAAATATTTCTATAAAAAATATCGTGACATATAGTCTGAAAGCTCTAAAACTCCAATTTAATAACTCGTTCCCGAACATGTTTGTTCTTTCAGTCGGCCCCCAGTGGCACAGCGGTATTTATACGGACTACAACGCTAGAAATCGGGTTTCGATACCCATGGTGGGCAGAGCACAGATAGTACCTTGTGGAGCTTTGTGCTTAACAACAAACAAACAATCTTTCAGTCGTGGGGACGTTGTAAGTTAACGCTCAATCCCACTTTTTGTAGGTGAAGAAACCCAAGAGTTGGCGGTGGGCAGTGTTGACTAGCTGCCTTCCCTGTAATTTATCGCTTGTATATTATGGTTGGCTAGAGCATATAACTCTCAAGTAACTTCGCACGAAAATTAAAACAAACAAACTTATTTAATATAACGTTTATATGTTGTTGTGAGGGTATTTTTGAAATTGATGTATAAAATAAAATAATTGGTAAGATCAGAATTAAACTAAATATAATTCACTACGTCCCGCATTCTAGCAACAACAAAGAACAACATACACAGAATGTGGTTACTATATGACAAGTAGTCAATGTTTATATTATTCTACAATAGTTTATCAATTTTCTTGTTCTGCAATAGGACATATTTAAGATATATATATATATATATCGCAATACAACAGTACAAATTACTATTTCTAAATGTGTCCGGTTTTGCTAACCGTTTTCGTCCACTAGTTTCTAAACCTGTAATAATCTATACACCCACCTCACTCCAGGGAATAGTCTAATGTCAATCATGTTTTATTCATTTCGGCTTCTATGAGAATGTCAAAACAAGCGGCATAGTTTGCAGTGATCCCTTAAGTGATCCCTTAAGTTTGCAGTGATCCCTTCTATGAGAATGTCAAAACAAGCGGCATAGTTTGCAGTGATCCTTTAAGGAAAATTTGAACATGCAGTTTTACATGTACACGTGCGCAGTTGTAATTCAAGGCTTTGAGCATAGTTGCTCAGAGCAAACATTACCAATAATAACAAAAATAGACAATCGGAATATAAAGTTTTATTTGTTTGTTATCAAACACAAAACTACACATTAGGCTATCTGTGCTGCGAAACCCGTTTCTTAACCCTGAGCCACTGGGGGCCAGAAATGTAAAATTAGTAAAATAAAACTGAGAATATTAAAAGACAAGTGCCGGTTACGTTTGATAAAGATAATAACAAATTTAGAAACTCCAGAAATTCAAACATATGCTTTGATGCTGGTACATACAAGTTTGTATGTATCGCACGAAGTAATGAAAACACTGTGAGTATACTTCTGAAACAAGTTCGTTTTCTCTAGGGTAAATGAAACGAAACCTAATCCAAGATGTTTCGCTTCTTAAGCAAAGTTCTTCAGTTGATAGGAGAGAATGAGAATAGAAAGTGCGTTGGCTTTAAAAAAAATCGTTTAATCAGATAGAAGACGTTCAATAGAGGGGAAATCCTTCATAAATAAATCCCTTTGTTCTCTAAATAAATGAATCTATTTATACAATCCATAAAGAAATTATAATAACACTCAAAAACATAGTTGCCAGAACAAACAAAAAAAATCTATGGCAACTTAAAAATACACAAAACACGGTTCGCGTTAGACATATTGTCTATGTATGTACATCGTTCAATACTCTAGCAAGCTTATTCGTGATTTCTATAGAAACAAAAGCAATGCAAACAGCCTTATTCTCCCATGCACTTGGTAGAGATATTTGATGGTGTATTAAATAGCTTTAATAACCAAGATGAACAAAATCCCTGCTTTAAACAAATCAACTCTATCCATCCCATTATAAAATTCACAAATTAAGAGGGAAAAGAAGCAACAATAGTTTTCCTAAATGTAAATGTCGCACGACTTCACAACGTATTAACATAAAAATACATAGGAAAATCACAGACAATGACATATACATCATTTGGCTCTCAGTACACAACAAGGTACATCTAAAGGCCTATATAGCACTGTTTTATGCCTTGGTTCACATAAAGAAATAAAAAAGAAAACAGATGATATTTCAGCTTTCTTGAAACACTTAAATAGTTTTACCAGAACATTTTATTTTTAACTCATTAAAAGAAATAATACGAAAAAAGTAATAATCAACAACATATAAAATACAAAAAAAAATTATAAGTAAATAAAAAATTACTAAGTCATGTGAATTATCATAAATCAACAGAGAAAACAGCTTATAAGAATCTCATGAAAATCATACTATAGATATTGAAACAAAATTCATGCAAAAATCTGGACTAAAGATAAAGGACTTACTAAAATTTTACGACAAAGATGACGACGCAAATGGATTTATCTATCAAATTAACTATGAAAATTGTGAATCTTTGTGTACAATGATGAAAGTACTGGAAATCTAATAACAAGAATTAACGAACACTTGAAAAGTAAATAAACACAGAAAACTCAAGCATAAAATAAATTACGAAAGCATAAAGATATTGGGGAAAGAACAAGACGTACAGAATAGAAAAATTAAGAACACACAATTAACAAAATATAAAAACCTAACAAATATTTATAAAGGATATTACGTTTACCTTTTTTTTAACGCCCTCTATTGCACGTGACTTCTATTTAAACACTTTTTAAAAGACAACGTACGCTCTAAGATCCCCCCCCCCCTCCCAGTGGCACAGCGGTATGTCTGCGGATTTACAACGCTAGAAACCGGGTTTCGATACCCATGGTGGAAAGAGCATCGTGTAGTTTTGTGCTTTACTTCAAACAAACAAAAGTTCTATGATCGGTCTCTTGCATCAAGGTTCGTTGAACGAGTGAAACGTCTTGATTTACGATTCCTTTTCAGTTGCCCGAGAGAAAAAAAGGCTTTTAAGAAGTTTGAGAAATACTTACCTTCCCTTATTAAGTATATTCAACTGTTGAATATATTTGTATATTATTAAATACGTGGGCTATCTTTGCGAGTATCAAAACCCGATTTTTAGCTACTAGTAACAAACACTCGCGCCTAGTATCGTCGTCACTATCTACCCTAAACGTGGACCTAGGTTTGGTGGTTATAAGCAAACCAGTTTTAATTTTGCATTTATAGGATGCTTACATCAATAATCAGTTCAGTGTTGGTATAATATTATCAAAAATCAACGAAGTTGATTTCTGAACTGATTTATTGACTGATAGAAAAGTGTGTAGAGAACGTCTTGATGATGAACACGGTAATATAATAAAAATGAAATAAAAAATATAACGCATGTTCCTAAAATTTCTTGATGTTGTGATAGTAATCGAAACTTACTAAACGCATAAATACTACACATAAAGCAACACATACTAATTCTAAGCTATGTATTTTGACAACGCAACACATGCTAATTTTCAGCTATACACTTTGACAACGCAACATTTACTAATTTTAAGCTTTATATTTTGACATAACAGGGAAACTTCTGTCTGACAGAAAAGGTCAGTTTCTTTGTAGAATGTTGTGTTAGAAATTTCGAAATTTTTGTAATTAATTTAACATAATAGATACTAAATTGAAGTATATTTTACATATAACACTCTTTATAGAAAATGTTCACTTTGATCTCAATGATTATTATATTATTTTCAAACACTTTATTCTTAGGAACTGATAATCTTCTTTAAAAATACCAACACTTTTAATATTGTCAAAAAGTTATCACTATACGTATAAGGTGAGATATTACCTAGCTGACATTTGCATCATAAATCATTACTAAACACACTTATTTATTGCAATTAGACACGCAAATAAAAATTAGATAAAAGTGCACTATTGTGTGTAAATTTGTAAGGTATATAATCTACTCAAGAGTCCCTTTTTAATTTGGAACGCATTAAATACGTCCAGATAACTACGATAATAACCTTTAACAATTACGATAAATGAATTTCTACAACACGTTATAAAGACTATTAATGTAAAATAGTTCTGTTGGTAACAGTAACATTAAAAACTAAGATATATGCACTGCCACTAGACATGGTGAAAACTTCATATTGGCGACAGTAGTTGCAATGATTGTATTACCACTTTTAGACTTTTCTCCCAAATGACGACCCTCTTCAACTTTGCAACTATAATACCACCGTCTGATATTCTTCCGACGAACAACCCTTTCTGTTTTAGAAGTATACTACCACTCTTCACAATTCTCTCCGCGAACAATCCCTTCAATAAGTATAACTTATCACTGCTCGATTTATTTACTATTTTAATACAGTTTCATTTGCAATTTATGAACTATTCCAGCATTAAGACTATGGTACCTCCGTTTGATTTTCTTCCTCAACCCTCATTCCAAAAAACACAAACAATCCTTAATAAAAGACAGGACCTAACAATTATTTGCTTCCCTTCAATTTTATGATCATACTTTTCCTCCCAGTAGCTAAGCTTATAAGGCTAAAATTCGGGGTTCAATCCCTGTGGTATGCACATTACAGATAAACTATTGTTTAACAAAAATACCATCTTCAAGTGTTATAATCTCGAAATCATAAAGAAAACATAATTGAAGAATCACCTATAACCTGCACTTGCCCTTCAGCTAATAAATTTATTAGAACATGTTGAATTTTTAAATATAAATCTATATTTTCCTGTAAGAAAACAAATAGAATTTATCACATTTTAGCAACAGCCAAAGTGAGCTTGTAATACACCTACCAAAATACATTGGAGAGTCTCGTGTTGCTACGTTATCGTCGATATAAGGAATGCCAAGAGTGTAAACTGCAGTCGCTCCAATCCCAATAAACAGAAGGCTGACGAAAAATATCGCAAGAACAAAGCCAGTTCTTTGACTGGGGTTATTTGGTACATTCGGGGAACTGCAATGAGAATCACCGTCTAACCAATAAGGTTCTGGTACTGGAAGTTGGTTGGTGGAATTATCCTTTGATGAATGCCTCCGCCAGGTGGTGTTGTGTTCTTGCGATGCTGATGTGACATTGTTGCTAGTAGGGTAGAAGACTGGCTCCCAAAGTTCAACAAGCGACTCAGTAATTTTATGAGAGGGGGGTAATTTGTTATGACACAGCTCTGCGTGTAACTTGCGAAGACTTTCGGCAGTCTCGTTATTACCAACGTTATCTTGGTTAGCATAAACTGGGTAATCTATCTTAAAAAGGAAATGCGGAGTAGAACAAAATATACATGCCGTGGCAAATAACAATGTTCCAAAAGCTATCCATCTGGGGCGGTGACCTTGACCACCATAATATGTTAAAAAGAAAGCGCCACCTATTTGTCCGATTTCTGTCGCAGATAATATAATCCCCGTAGTTTTACTTTCCACGCGATACAATTTTTCTATTGTAGTTAAGACACTCACAAAGTATGTGGAGTACATACCCTGTAATACACTAGTAAGACAAAATATTGCCACAAATGTCTTCTTATTTGCTAACGTTTGTAACCACTTAGGCCTAAAAGAACCTAACCCACAATAAGGTTTTTCAATATCATCTGCATAGTGTTCATTGTGGACTACAATATTTTCATTAATGACCGTTAGAGATTTCCCGTTGATTTCCATACCGTTTGGCACTTTATGATTGTTGCACACAATGACGGTTTTGGAATCATTCCCATTGGGGTTCATTGGTTTCTTGCACTCATCGTCGATGCTCCTTGGCTTGTCTTTCTTCATCATCTTGAATAGTGAAGGACGCCACCGCTGCATAGCTCCACACCACGTTAAAGCAGACTTCTGAAAGTTTCAACAGATCTTTCATAGACAAGCAAACGCATAAATTACAGGAAATTAAATACATATAGATACATACAATTAGCTCTTATTTTGAACCAGAGATCAGGCCTCTTTCTTACCTTAGTGTCCTTATAAAGAGATTAACATTTTTATGATAAGCTCAGCACTTACAAACAATGAAAAAATATTTATTGGATTGCACAAAACGGATGGAAACTCGACTAACAAATCATTTATATCATGAAAATCTATTTTCGGATTCATCAAAAATAAAAAATGAAAATCCACAGCCTCAACTAGTTTACCAGTTTGTGTTTTCTGTATTGGAAATAAATTAATTTTCTAAAACGTTTATCATTTGAGACATATGTAACACAAATGACACACGAATTTCCCTGTAGATCAAAAGTTGGTGTTCAGGAGGATTTACACTATACCAAAGTTTCCAGAAAAACAGCCATCATTGGTCATTCGTATTTCAGAACTTTAAGAACCTTAGAGTTTCTAATAATGCGAATACTGGTGATGACTTAGTGGTTAGCGTGCAAGGCTGCGGACTAGAAATTCCACGGTTCGAGAATGTAATATGTCGCTGAGCACGATCCGCACTTTAAAGTATCGGTGCGTTGATATAAATGGTAAAAAAATCTCTCTATTTGATTAAGAGTAGCCAAGTTGGTGGCGATTGCTACAAACTAGTTACCTTCTCTCTCTGGTCGACACTTCGAAATCAGGGACGGTTATAGCTGATCCTTGGGTATCTGACCAGACGGTCTAGCTTATCTGTTGACATAAGTTAGGGTTAATAGCAGTTCTTTCGAAGCTTCAAAAAGTTGAAGGATTTAGGAAAGCATCAAAAACTTACGCGTGGTTTTGACGCTACGACGAAATGGTAATTTATGTCTCGAGCAGAAAAAAGTATAATATTCCTCATCTTTATATTAAGTTCATCAGTAGGTTAAAATTCATAAATTGCAATAAAATGTAAGTTGTCAGATATAAATAAGTGTTTTATTTCTGAAAAAAGCAGACCAGGATCTCCAAGTTACACGAATTTCAGGCTTATTTGTTAAAGATTGCCATATATATTCTAGAGTGAAATAAAGAAAAAACTTAGTGAATCGTAAACCAAAAACTATGTGTCGTATTTGAACATCTGTACAGAAAAACTAATATTTATATTATTCAAAAGTACCAAAATTTATCCACCTTGACTCCATAATATGTTAAAAATGTGTCCGATTTCTGTTGTAGAAACATATATACACACACACATATATATATATATATATACTCAAACAAGTCAAAGATATATTATAACACTCCAATAAAGGTTATTTTCGATATTTATTATAAGATTTGATAGTATAATATATTTGATTTCTTCTTAAAAAAATGAAACTAATGTGAGGGAGACCTTGGTAATAAATACCAAAAGCAAGAAAAAGTAAAGATGTCATTGGATTAAAATGAAATCCCTGTACGTTAAAACATATTGATTTTAGCTGTTAATATTAAAAGATATTTTTAAAACGTACGTGTTACAACTTACGTATGTTGCAACTAAACACTGTATTTTTTTGTTTTCTATATTTAGCATTTATTTTTAATCAAGGAATATTTTAGTCAATTTTATCGGATTTTTGAGCATAAACTTTTTGCAAATCGTTCTGATTATCATCCTTCCCTAAACAGACATGAGTAGATTTAGACCGCTTCATCTGAAATACTAGCTTCATCGTTTCCTGCAGATTTTTGTATAAATCGTATCGCAAAATCATTACAAAATATGATTCATAGCTAGAAAATAATGATGAATTAGACAATTTGGCGTGATACTGGATTAAATCAAATCTGAATAGTTCCATTGCTTGTGTTCCCTGGTGGGAAGGGGATAAGTTTGCGGATTTACAATACTGAAATTCGGGATTCGATTCCCCAAGGTGGACTCAGCAGAGAGCCTACTGTGGCTGTGCTCTAAAACAACCAGACAAAATACATTTCTTGTAGGTTTCGCACATTCTAAATAAAGATTAATAGAATAAAGCTAATTTTTATTCAATGATTTGTTGTTGTTTTTCTAACCGAATAAATTCGTCTTGAATGTAAAGACACTTGTTCGTGGACTTGTGAGCCAACAAAATCATCAACTATATTCAAGCTTTTACATAGCGTTTTAATGTGCTCGCCTATATTTACATGTCAAGCAAACTACTTTCTGGTATAATGACTACTAGAGACATGAAATTAATCACACTTCGAAGAAAAATATAGCAGGATTTTAGTTCAACTTTTCAAACTCGTTTTCAGGCGCAAGGTCAGCAGTTTAAACTATCAAACGTTTTCTCGATGCGCAGATGCAGATGTGCCGAGGATATTGAATTCCCAGTCAAATCGGCATCAAACATGAATTTTATCAAACTGATTCTGCACATGCGTAACTTTTCATAAACATTTTTGTTTTGTTTTGTACTTAAGCAAAAAGCTAAACAATGGACTATCTGTGCTCTGCCCACAACGGGTATCGAAACCCGAATTCTAGCGTTGTAAGTCCGCAGACATGCCGCTGTGTCACTGGGGGGCACCATTAAAATGATATAATCATTCCAAAAAAGATTTGTTGCTTTCTTCGTAGCTGTTTTTTTATTATTATTATTATTCACGATTTGTTAAGACATATCACTCGTTCAAACGGACAAGGGGAGGCAGTTCCATCTCTCCCTGAAATCCTGAAATTTTTATTCGAAACAAATATTGAAAGTAAAATAAGAAAGTTGAAATATAAATAGCAAATCTTACTGTTACTACCATCGCATGGCCAGGCGGTTAGGGCGCTCGACTCGTAATCTGACGGTCGCAGGTTCGAATCCCCGTCACACCAAAACATGCTCGCCCTTTCAGCCGTGGGGGCGTTATGATGTGACGGTCAATCCCACTATTCGTTGGTAAAATAGCAGCCCAAGAGGTGGGTGGTGATGACTAGCTGTCTTACACTGCTAAATTAAGGACGGCTAGCCCTCGTGTAGCTTTGCGCGAAATTCAAAACAAACAAACTACTATCAAACTGTACGACTCAAAATACATTATGCTATTTTCATACTCTATGAATTATGTCATTCATTTTATATGTGTAGTGTCTCGTACATTAAGTGATATTAGTTTCCCAACTTACGTGCTTATTTTCGACAGTTTTGATCTAAAAATTATATATATATATATATATAACAAGTCAAGTGCTATAAATTACATCAATGATGAAAAAAATAATGAAAACATCAAAATATCAACAGTGAAATTCATTGAAATGTTACTCTCAAAATTCAGAAGAAATCTTGATAAAATATATCCATTATCGCGTTAGTAATATATATATTGAATAAAAATAAAAACTTTACCTTTTGTACTTTCTAGATATTTAGTATAATTTATAGTTTGTTGTTCAGTATATATTACTAGCGTGGTCATGGACATATTTTATCAAGTTTTCTTATGATAAACATTATAATAGTAAATTTTGAGAGTAACATTTCAATAAATTTCACTATTGATATTTTGATGTGTGTGTGTGTGTGTATTACATGCATTACATTCAGCCATATATATAAACGATTTCTTATGTTTACTTGGGACACAATTCTACAACAAAAAACCATTATTACTATGACCATCTTCGATGCTGTACTGTTGATGTCTCAGAGAGAGAGGTAATCCATACGTTTCTATGCATCATTATCCCTATTCACTTCATGTTATAGAACACATGCTACTCGTGTGCGTGCTTTCTTTATTATTAATGCGGGATCACATTTGACTCATTGAAGTGAGAACCAAACAGATAGTGTTCTTAAAGATGGCCTCTCTTTGATTCTATTTTCTTCTGAATTCCTCAGATCTGTCCTAAGAAGCTCACGTCCTGATCTAACAAGGAATTCAAAAGTGTACGTGTATATCTGCATACAATGTATAAAACATAAGCATTAGAGTTTCTCTGCCACATTTGTAATACAGTATTAGGACGTCTTTTTATACTCTGGATATTAGAAACGTGTTTTCTCATGAAGTGTCGAGGACTAATCTTCTACCCCCTTTTTTATATATCTCCGAAAACTGAGTGGCCGTAAGCAGGTAGCGACTGTAAACGAAATTCATGCATCAACCCACCATAGCCTTGACTTTGCTGAGGCTGCAGTTGCGTCTGCGCTCAGTCCCAAGGTCGGGCCTACCGGATTCTCTGCTCCTATCGAACAACTAAATCTTACCAACCGGTTTTTCTGCCCTTCTATCCTTTCGTAACGCATAACATTCTTCTAAAAAAATTGACAATTCTACACGCTTTACTGACACAATAAAATACATTCTCAATTTCTACGTTTTTCCTAATTTTAGTTCAGCAACACATCTCTCATTATAAATGTATTTCGCTCTTTTAAAATTGTTTTATTCACATATGTTTAGGTTTTTTTTTCCTGCATTTTGTAATTTAACAACAATTTATCTTAATGCCTTATGATTAATGTTTTTTTTTAACAAATTGGAATGATAAGCAAGGCTTTGTTGTCATGACCCTAACGACTCTACTAGACAACAGTGGCCGTGTTGTGTTTGCATCTAAATAATGCATTTTGAGTATGGTCATTGGTGGAAACAAAGTAAGAGAAAGAAATATGTAGGTCAAGAGCGTTTTTTATCGCTAACCTTGCTCTCATTGTTTTTATTTCCATATTGACAGTGTCAAATATTGTTCCTCTGGTCTCCTTAGATATGTATTTAATAATAACTTTCATTAGTGCTGTATTCACGAGATGCAACCCTTTCTCAGAAGTTAACGTGACACTTTGAATAATACCGGCATGACTGAGTTACTTCTTAGTGAAAGAGTGGCAGGGTATAGCGTTACTGCAGGATATAAAATGTCAAAGATAAAATCGGAAACTGGACAACAGGGAAGGTGAGATAACCGAACGTGCAGTAATGGGATAAAAAACAAGCTGACGAGAAACGGACTTAAGTTGATACGTGAAGCTAAAATAGTTAGTTTATTAGTATTCATAAACCATTAAAGTATTTAGAGATTTTAAGCATATTTAAATATTTAATCAATATAATGCCAAATGAAACAATTTAATTGCTTTTGTCAGTATGCCTTACTTAGATAATTAATAAATTAATTTCAAGACAAAACTTTCAAACATAGACATTTTCAAACAACAACGTAAGAAAAGTGAATGTTTCAATGACGTGTTTACAGCTAATGCCTATAATTTCAGTTATAAAGCAAATTTCCTAGTCAGATGGCAGATCTACCGAATCCGGTTCTTCTACTATAGTGAGTACAATAACCTGACTTAGATGGTTAATTCGTCAACCCAATCTGCGTTTTCACTGCTGGCTTCTTATGCTTCTGATTTGTACTCGTATCAGAATAACAGGCAGAAATCGCGTTTGAGTTATTAACTATAGCTAATTTTTTATCGATCTACTACTAGCAGTTCGTTGATGTACCTCTTCAGAAGATGGATAAGTATGATATACGCAAACTTCTGTGAACGTGTAAAATTACAATGGAAACAGCCACATTATTTAACAGTTCTATCTTGTTCAACTCAACTTGGTTTGACCAACATCTCTTTTTGTTATTCTCTGTCACAGTTTTAAAGTCATAAATCCATTCGCAAAAATACTTTAACCGCCTCTAACCAATAATAAAAGAGTGCATTATAAAAATAATTTTGGGTTTCTCAGCTGTGTCTTCATATTTTTCATCGTCCTTTATGTAACTACCTTTATTCTGAAAACTGCTGTTTCAGTGCAATCTATAAGATGTTAAGACATAGCTTGTAATACACGTGTTTCATTCTCGTTTTTTTTTTTTCATCGTTCAATTGAGATGATGGCGCAATTTCACGAAAACCTTGTGGAAGAGGGAGGGGTACAAAACAGCATTTAATTAATTTGACTATTCTTTTATCTATTCCTCAGGGGAAAAAATTATAGTTATTTGAACACGATCCTCAGAATTGGCTTTCTGTTACGTGATGGCTTTTTGAGCAGTAAAACAAAAAATATCCCCGGACTTATTGTGCATAATGTTGATTTAATCAAACCTAGAATATGTTTACTTAAGTTACAATCAAATTATAATTATTTTTGTGAGGAAACACCATGATGATAACTTTAGAGACGTGCATACGGCCCCTCATTAATGGCTTCACTGAAATGTGATAATTCATCTCTCCTATGTCATAAATTCTTTCTCTGAGTACGAAGGAGTTGGTTTTGAATAATTTCGATACTTTTGGAGAAGGAAAATACGTTTAGATACAATGCTATATTTTATTTAAATCCCTAACCATAGCAAACGCGCTTACTCTCATGATATGATTCGCTAAAGCCTACAAACAAATAACTTGTAACTTTAGTTACTCGCACAATTACAACACCTTCATCACATGACATTCATATTTATTTATACAGTGTAACTGCCGTGTAGTTTGATTAAACGCATCCTTGTTATCGTACATTTAATATAGTTGTTCTAAGGAACAATAATGACTGTCTCTCGTAAGTTCCAGCTGCTTCTTCTACTAGGAAAAATATATACTTCTCAGGTTTGGCTAACCTCACATGGATGAATCTTCACTTCACAAATGTTGCTTCAGAGAAATATCTAGCTTGACAGATGAGCTATTCTGTGACAATAATGACAAAGTAAACCACAGTTAATTCTAGCACAATTCATTTGTATGTTATATGACTTCCTTCTTGATTTAGTAAAGTTGACTCGGGTTTTTCTCGCTTTTATTACTAGTCCTAGCATTAATTTTTAGTCTCTTCTCTTTGTTTGAGGTTTTACTTCTTTCGAATCTTCTTGGATAAGATAGATTATAAGAATCATCCTGAAATGAAGTACCTCATATTATTCTATTGATATTCTAACCGCTGTGGGTGAGGCCTTTATCACAAAATATTTATTATGATATTTTTGGACATTAGTTTCTAAGTTTTCCTAAATTTTCACGTCCAGGTTAATATATTGTAGGCTCTTTTGGTATTATATCCGTTTTCAACTTTAATATTTGTATTAAACTTGTGTTTTCTATTGGTTTCTCCTTGATCTGCTGGGTTGATTCGTCTTTTTTTTCTCTGTTGCTACAGTTAATCTATCTCAGGTCCTACATCCGTATTTCGTGAAATTTTTTGTACTTATCCTGAAACATATCTTCCGTTTTTTTAAACCATCTGTTTTTCAAGAACCTTGACCAAAAAGGAAATAATAATTAAACATCCTTACTCGCTTGATGGTACATTAGAAAACATTGAAGATCATCCTGAGGCATCTTAACCAATAATATAAAACATGTAAACAGTTACGATAAAACCACGAAGGTACTGAAAACAATTTAACGAACGAAATCCAATACGCCATGAACATCAGCCAAAGAATAAACAGTACGAAAGTAACTTTAATTAATAAGGAGTAATCCAAAAAGTTCGGACAATAAGAATCCGTGCATTAAGGTTTCGAAAGTATGAGAAAAACGTACAGGTGCACATTAAGTATCTCAATTAATTCAGCAAACACCAGGCAACAAAAACTTTTATCATGGAAAAGGTATAGTTCCAATGTTGAATAAGGAAAAACGAGATGCCTTCAAGATCCTTTTCCAAGACGGAGCTAATAGTTTAAGATACATGTCTGAAAGATTCAAGATTGGTAGGTAGTGCAAAAGCTCATTTTCTTAGATTGTCTTGTGGTGATCTCCTACTTACTTCTAAAGGATCTTGACCGGTTGAGATACCAGTAAACGTGTTATAGACGATTAATAATGGTCTAAGCTGTGACATCAAAAGCCCTTGGGCAAGAAATATCAGCTTACACGTGGAACGTCGTGATTATTAAATTGGACATTGAAAGTAGGCGAAGAAGTAAAAGATATGTGGTGGAATGCGAATTAATTCACTGTACTTGCAATACAATAAGTAAAGTGATTTTAGTATTGTAAAAATTATGCCCTCATTTCATTCAAGTAAAGTTACTTTTTGAGACGTTCAATTACACATTTTTTTTCCATAAAGAAACACAGAGCAGCAGTTCGTAACGATGTGATTACACATTGGAAATTAATGAAGGAAAAATTTACACTTTAAAATTCTTAAATATATTGTTATTTATAGTTGGTTCAATATAATGATATAGCCGACTCGTGTTACCCAATTATTCATAAGAATATAGCTAACTATAGCTAATTCGGTTACTCATGCTTCCTACCTTTGTATAAAATTATAGTTAACCCTAACTAATTCGTGTAATCCTGTTATGCTATTATTCATAAGAATATAGCTAACTAGTTAATTCAGGTACTACTGTTATATAAATATAAATAACTATAGCTTATCCAAAATTTAGGTTTAACCTTCTCATTATCAAAAAACAAACAAAAACAGAAACCTGTAGTTGACACAGAAAATGATATTTTTATACGATAGATAATCTGTGGCTGATGTATGTTCTGGTGTTCAACTCAATTTTCCTCAGAAAGCAGTCACAGTATCTGATCTATATACTGTTGTTGCTTACACTATTCTTTTTATCTGATTAAGACACTAATCTTTACCCTATTTTTGATAGTAATAATATACACATATTTTTACCATACCCTTGATAGTAATAAAATGCAACTGATTCAAATATTGATACTCTCTGCCTAAAAATGATCAACTAGCGTTGATTCAAGTAATGATGTTAACCCCACTCTTCCTAAAAATTTGTAATGTTTAGCTGCCTCCGATACTGATCTTTAACCTACTTTGATAATAATATGATAATCTGTAACTGATCCAAATACTGTTTGTCTCAATATCCCTAAAAGTGGACGGTCATCAGTAGTTCATCCAGTTACCATTTACTTGATAACACTGTGTTAACATGTAGCCGATTAAGGTACTGATGTTTATCTTTCATTAATGATATGACAATCTGTAGATGTTTCAGTTTCCAATGTATATCATTTTCGTATTACGAATATGATAATCTGTAGCTGACTTGGGTACTAATATTTGAACCCACACTTCATGAACATCTGCTGCTTTATCAATTATTGACATGTATTCTTTTCTTTCTTTTTTTTACGAAAATGTTATTATGTGTAAAACGAATTGTTAATGACGTTATCCTCCACATTTCATAATAATTATCTGCCGCCAGATTAAGATAACATAATACTCCGAACAGTAAAGGTGCACCTCTTCACAAAACACTGAGCATGGCAGAGTACACTTTATAAAATTGGAAGTTGTTAGAACATTTGATTTTTTGAAGAATACTTCAAGATGCTTTCTCCAGAAGAACTGATCTCTTCTTTTGTCTAATTTAATCCAATATGAATATATATATATATATGTGTGTGTATGTGTGTATATTCTTTTTCAGTTTAAAATGACCATACTCATGACTTGTCCGTTCAGTCTTTAATTTACTCACGTATAACCAAAACAATGAAAAGAAACGAATTCCATATATGAAGACCTTTACGTTTTAACCCCGAAACTAGGTCATACATAATTATTACCAAATAAAATATGATAGTTCTATTACTACAATTTAAAATATATTGAATTAGACAATTAAAATAGACACTAGGAAATGACGTACCAAACGAATAGAATGTAATTAAACATTTAAAAAAATGCTAATTTAGACAGATTTCCAAGCTATAATATTAAAACAGTTTTATGGTTTTACGTATAACGATACATAACAGACGTATCTTATAAACTCCTGCAGTTCAAGTAGTGAATTATTTCTTTGGTTTGTGAATAGAAACAACAATCGGGTAGGTTAAGAAATATACAACGGATGAACAATAGAGGAAAAAGTAAATACATAATAATTAATACCACTTTATAAGTTAGAGGTAGCATAGCTATGTAAATCACTAGGTTCTCATCTTCTTGTCAGAATTCTATAAAACACGGAACAAAGCTTATTTCTTACCTCGTTCTCGTTTTAGCAATTGAAATATTTAAATGAGATCAGCAAAAATATTTACAAGGCATTCCTAAAGAGGGATGAATAATCCACGCATTAGAAAATATTCACGCGCTACACTGTGTAGTGAAAAGGCGACTTCGACCACGAAACCCGAGAGAGTTTGTTCTTCACAGCCTTCCACTTAGCTGAATCCAAGGTAAATACTCTTTTCTATATCAGGTAGGACTACTTCTATTCCTAGATGGCGCTAGTAGGTAACGGAGGGAGCTAGCACTTGCGTTTTTGAGACTATCAACGACAATTTTTGAAGGGGAAAAAAAAAAGCTAGCTGTGAGTAACAAATAACAACCACCATTTTATCTCAAAACACACACCCTTGTTTCGAATTTATCATAAAAGAATACTTATTCCTTTCAGACATTAAGAATTTGTCACTATTATATTTTAACATGAATTAACTATCATCAATTCGCCTTTTTTTGTCCATCAACCACAACGCCCCAAACGCCAATCTTCGAAGCTCATACAGAGGCTATTGTATCTAGTTTAGGGGTTTGTGTTTATAATCTGGTAGAGCTTGAAAGATTTTTGAAATCTACTTTCTTTTCTTTTAGTAACCCTTTTCTCCATTATTTAGTCGGGATAATTATTCAAACTGGACGATGATTTTGCGCAATAGTGCTAGGCATTACGGACCTAACGACAATCGTAAGTGGCATTACTTTCCATGGAATAAAAAAAAATAGCCGATAATGGATTATTTTTATATGAACAGGTATTAGAAAACAAAGTCTTAGATTACCAAAAATAGAGTCATTAACAAATATTAACATAATTCTGGTAAAATCCTATAAAAGAAGTGCCTTAAATTATGACGTTCTTTGAAATGAAACAAAATGTTTTATTTTCATTATTTTGCGTAAAAACGTCACATATTACGAAATTGCAACATGATACACGTGAAGCCATGGTTCTTGTAATATCAAAATCACTGCATGTGATTGGACGAGGATCATACTTCTTGAGATATGATTTATGTTTTCTCACTGATACGCTTCTAAATATATCTGTCTATTAATAAAGCACTCTTCCCTGGATACAATCCATTTTGCAGGTACGTTTGTACAAACCTTATATTGGCTTATGACTATACCTCTGGTTTTCACATCATAAATTTAATACTTTATGGCTATAAAATATTAGCATTATCCTTAAAAAATCCAAAGAAAATTAAAACTTAATGTATAAATAGGAAATCATATTTATTACTAATACATATTTAATTAATGAATCTATGCAAATAAGAATTTTATGTTTCATTTCGGTCTTCAAATTACTATTACAGTACAATCATAAAAAAATGAATTGAAAGTATGTTTGGCATGAAATATTAGTTTCTCTAATAATAGTTTTATACTCTTCAGCAAAAAGAAGATTACAGCCCAAAAATATACTTCATGAAACATGATACATGTCTATTTCCAAAGTGAAATAGCATTCAATTTAAATATGTAATGAAAGAATAAACATTTCTAGGCTCATGATTTTAAATTGAATCTATTACTTTAATCCTTCGTTTTATTTCGGTAAAAAAAAAAATAATATTTTGTTTGTTTGTTTATAAGCACAAAACTACACAATGGCTTATTCTGTCTTTGCCCACCGCGGATTTGCGGATATCGAAATCAGGTTTTTAACGTTATAAGCCCTTAGACTTATCGCTGAGTCATGGGGTATGTAAAACAATCTGTAGAGTAAGTTTCGGTTTACAATTACAGTTTTAATATTATGTATGCAAGCAGAACTATAACAAAAGTGTTTTTATTTTGCTTATAAAAAAACTGTTAAGGTTATTTTCCATGATGACTAGCAGCAAAGGCGTTACTGTTATAATAAAAAATGTTCAATTCAAAAATTCCACTTGCTTTTAAATTCGCCTGCACAATACGTACACAAGCCATAAACCAATGGCTTTTCATTAGTGTTATTACAATGTATGTTACGCTCCAGGTCACGTCAGCGGATGTCATTTAGCTTTAAATAAACCAGTGTTTCTCAGCTGGATTTGTCAGACGATCTCTACGTCCGGGCTTTGGTTGTCGTGACCCCCATTATCTTTACAAGGTGAGAAGATTCCTGATGTTTCTAGACGTAATTCGTCATAGTTCAAAATAAAAGTGATATGTGCACCTCTCAAACACCTCGATGACTTAAAACAAAAGTTGACTCAGCACAGACAGTTCGTGCTCCCCCCTGGAAACCCCCCGCGACCTACCGTTTGAGAAACACTGAACTAAACTCTGATGTGGAAATCCCATCATGGCGACGGTATGTCAAAAAAGTGGTGGACATATCTGAAAATAATTTCTAACCTTTTCCAGTTCTTTGACGAAAATGACAATTTATGAAATAGTGAGATTTTGGGAAGAAATTTGAATCATTTCCATATCCTTTTAAGGAAAGGTTGTGTCAGTCGATCCGAATTTGCAAACAGTTAACTTTGTTTTCACTCATTTTAATTCTTTCATGTCTTTTAAATACAGTTTCTAGAGGCCCACACATGCGTCTTAACGAACTACAAAAAGGCTTATTGCATTATCTATTGCTCTTTGATACGTAGTGATCGTCTTGATATTAATACTTACCCATAAAGTGTACGAAAGTTGTGTGTGGGGTTGGGGGGGGTGAACTTTCCATTTCTATCATTTACAAGGTATTTACAATTCATTAAACTTCCAGAATTTATCATAGTTTAGAAAATATGAAGAAATGTAAACTTACAAAAAACAACCTAACAGCACCTCAACTATATGACACTATAAATTTAACAATAATATTTACACTTTACCCGGAGCATATCCACGTAAAAACATTGTAAAAGTAGATGCATAAAAAGGGTACTTGCATATGATAGTACAGTCCTCAAAATGTTTTCATACTGTTCTATATTGGTTTATTGTCTACATGCATGGAGTAGTAATTAAGTAAATGATCGAGTAGTAACAGAGACGTTAGCGTATGATCGGACAAATATGTACGAATTGTTATTCTGGTCTGTATAAGTTATGTTCGTCAAAACACAAATACACATCTGTTTTGTATAAAAGAGTGTGTTTGTGGCATAATCTTTTTTCGAAACAGATCAACACTTTGTTTAGAGAATGTCTCTGTACTTGGTGTAGGGTCATGCCTCGTCACGTGCCAGAAAATATAGGGCAACCCCAGTGTACTGTCTACATGCCAAGCCAAGTTCAAAATGGAAAATAGCATAACTTTGGACCGAATAAAGGAATTTCCTTAATTATTCAATTAAATGAACAGATGTTTACGTTTTTTTTTCTTTTCTCAAAATGATATTATCGATTGTTAAAGGCCTTTGTTCACGGAAAATTTCACAAAGAAAATCGGCACTTTAAGCCATAACTTAGTGGTATTAAGACTTAAAATATTGCTAAAATTACTAAAAGTTTAGAGCTTCCCTCTTGGTCTCCCATCAGGGGCTCAGATCCTGGATCCTGCTGGGGGTCCTTTGCGAATGCTATATTTTTAGGCTCAAAACGCGACCTAGAGCTCATTATAATAAATCACTACATCATATTATTGTTTCTTACATTAACGCGCTTAAAAGATTACTGTTGGTACATAGACTAAGATTAATTGACGGACATGGCCGAATGCCCTAGTGATCTACAAAGCCACTTATAAAAATTCAAAGAGGTCGAATAAAAGCTCTTCTGACCCGATATTTTGTACCATAATAGTATTAATGAATTTGTTTTTTTGTTTTTTTTAGTACGTGACAGAATTTTAGATTAAAGTTTATTTCAAGTCAACACATCGTGCAGGAAGCTTCGAACTAAAAAAATCTTAAAATTTAAGTTCTTCCATCGAAAGGCCAACCATGATTTATGTTTGCCTATCTTAGTTGTTGTAATATTACTTGCGATATGTGAGATTAATTCATAATTAGCTACTCAGAACTATTGGTACTTCAAGTACCCACGTTGTTGATTAAAGGATTAACGATTTCAAACTTGGCTGGACTATTTGTTTGTCAAAAGTTTAGAAACAACATAAATACCAAGCGCTATTGAATTCTAACATATATAAATCAATCCGTACGCGGTAAGCCGGCCCTGTGGTTAGCGTCCCGTCACCACAAAATTAAAAATAAATCGTGCTCTCCACTTTGAGGTCGTTGATGCATTATAAGAATGACGGTTAAATCACATTATTTTATCTGACAAGAGTTGGCTGGTGTGGACTAGCAGACACACATCTAACCTATAACTTCAAAATTAAAGACGGCTAGCGCAGATGACAAACTGTGGCTGGTGTGGACTAGCAGACACACACATCTAACCTATAACTTCAAAATTAAAGACGGCTAGCGCAGATGACAAACTGTGGCTGGTGTGGACTAGCAGACACACATCTAACCTATAACTTCAAAATTAAAGACGGCTAGCGCAGATGACAAACTGTGTATGACTTTCAAAAATTAAATTATTGATGTTTCTTTTTTTTCGCTTTCGGATGCAGCATTCACCTTCTTCCCATTTACAGTGGAGCGGAAGTAGGAAGCTCTTGCACAGTGCGGAACAAATGCTGTTTAAAAGTTATTTAAAAACAATGTTTTCTAGTAGGAATTATTTATTTAACAAAATGTTAATGCACAACTAGCGTGTTAGAATGGTTGTTTGGTCACCTTATTCTAGTACACTACTATATCAGTTGTTCTTTTAGGTGCAAAGCCACCACCTGGTGGCAAAAACAACAACCTAGAAGAAAAAAATAAAACAAATTTGGTGATTTTATTTATTTGTTTGTTTTTAAATCAAAACTACGTTGGACACTGTGTCCACCGCGGGAAATCAAACTCCGGATTTTAGCGTTGTAAGTTCGTAAACTTACCGCTGTCTCACCGGGAGACATTTGTGATTTCGTTTTATTTCAATTAATCTCAATAATGGTAACAATTGCGTTACATGCTATATGTTGACTTAAATATGGATGTGAATAAGAAACGACTAGTATTTTTATGCTATTCATAAACAACATCATTTTAGATTTAGTTTTGTTAAATCTTGTTGATGATAATGTTTAAATATTGTTAATCATAAATACACTTATAAAAATATTTTACATTGTTGACCCAGTGTTTTGGTTTAGAGTTAATCCAAACTAATAAGCCGACCGAACCTCGTGGACATATAAATAGGATAACGCCAGAATCTATATTGTCTACAATTAAGGACACCCAACTAGTGATTTTGTGGGAACCCAATTTTCTTAAATAACCTGTGATCGAATCACAATAAGCCTTCTGCCAGCTGAGCTTAAATGTTAACCCTCTAATAACTTTTAATTGATTCAAACCGCTTGGCTACCGTATTTCCATACAATCTAATCATTATAAGTTTTAGTTTTTTCGTGTGTGTTTACCAAGTATGTTTAATCAGCTTGTTACACAGTATTTTCATCATTAATGTACATTTTACTTTCAAAAAAATTGCTTTTGTTCTGATCTATGTAGTTAGATAAGATTTGACTAAAAATTCCTAATAAGCTATAATAGCCTATTATTTGTCGTTTATTAAGATGGATCAGTATGTAATATATTTATACGCGAATATTCATAGGATACTTTATCTATATTTGTTTAACTATAAAAGGCATGTAATACGTAATTTATCAGAGTGTATCACGAAGTCTTTGTTATTTTGTACTTATAAAGCAAGGCGGGATTTGTATAAGAAAATATTAAATGGAAATGTTTTTTTTTGGTTTTAGAGCCATGCCAGATTACTCTACTTGATGTGTCCATCGCGGGGAATCGAACCTTCCGCTTCTAGTATTGCAAACCTGTAAACTTACCTCTGTCCCACCGGAAAGATTATTAAACTGTAATAGACCAGAATTAAAATAGATAATATATATCATAGCTAACAACACTTGGATCCCTAAGGCTTGATGTTTTCTAGAATACAAAGACCGGTCACGTCGGAACGCACAAAACATTGGGAGGTGGGGGTCGAGTTGAATAAAAATTATCTGACAATCAATAAAAACGCATTAAAATACTATTCAACAATTTCACACAATAACAGGCATTTCATATTATATATACAAAAACATACAAAATACAAATTAAATTGTTTGTTGTGTACTACAAAATCGTAAGTTGTACAAATAATAAGGATGTTTCAGATAATAGCCAGTATACACATTATCACTAACTATAAAAGGCTTATTCTCTTTGTCACTCTGTTGAGAACGCTTTCAGGCTCCTTTTTTAACATTTATTCACCCACTTAAAACTTATTAAACACTGACTCTATAACATTAGTAATAGTAGAGCTATTTCAGTACTTGTAGTCTAATTAAACCATGAAGCCTAATACATAAACGTAATGTAAGGCTTAGCTGAAACACTACTTGGTAAATTTTATTTTGCTTTTGGCTACAACTCAGTGTTATAAAACTTCTGAATTAAACTATTTTGCTGTTACATCACCGACGTTATAAAAAATAAAGAATAAAAAACAAACCTTTCATAAACACCATAGTTAACCTAAGAACAATCAGGTGATAGTTTTGTTGCTAAGCGACGATGTATATTGTTGAGCACTACCAAAAAAGGAGCCTGAAAGCGTTCTCAACAGAGTGACAAAGAGAATATGTGGTAAGTTAACATATGTATTACCTACTTGCCATTAAAACATAAAAAAGTTTATTACTTACCAAATATCTTTTATCATTTGTACAGTCCAGAGAGTTGAAAATTTGTGTCGGAATGTCCGCACCATGTTTTCTACTTATTGACATAGAATACAGTGAAAAGGCTCAAGAGTTCTATTTAACTCTCTTTCAGAGTGCACATGTACTTTTTTCATTTTTCTGCGTAGTTTTTACTAAAAATGTGGTGATTAAAGAATTACTTCGAGACTGATGAAATAAGTGAAGAGTAGGTGCATCTTGGAGGTACAGACAAATTGTCTTTTTTATTCATTGCACGATCATTAACACATATAAGGAAAAACCAGGACAGGGCCATGCACAGGAATTTATCTTTGACTACTACTTTAGGACGTAGGGGACGTTAAACACACACGTAATATTTAGAATTTGCCAAAAACTGTAGTCTCCTTTCATTTCGGCTGACTGCATAGAAAAAGACTAAATGAAAATTGTTATCCGCAAATTATTTGAGGGGGGGGGAGGGAAGTATTGATATTCGGGCCCCTAATTTAATTATTGGAGAGACAAGTGCCCTCCGGCGACCCTCTGATTCCGACGTCTATGAAAAACAAAATGAATTTGCAAAACTTTTATTGAATAACGTAATAAAAGAAATATTAGCATTATAACAGCTTTGTTTTGACTTTCGCGCAAAGCTACACGAGGGCTTCTACGCTAGCCATCCCTAATTTAATGGTGAAAGACTAGAAGGAAGGCAGGTAGTCATCACCACCCACCACCAACTCTTGGGCTACTGTTCTACCCACGAATAGTGGAATTGATAGTCACATTATAACGCCTCCACGGCTGAATTGGTGAGTATGTTTGGTGGGACGGGGATTCAAACCCGCGACCCTCAGATTGCGAGTCGAGCGCCCTGATCACCTGGTCATGCCAGGCCTTTATAACAGGTATTTTAGGTTGTACTTCAATACTACAATCTATGTGAAAAAGATGGTAAATAAATTGTATTTTTATTTATTGCACGTTCATTAACGCATGTAGGGAAAACCAGGACAGGGCCATGCACAGGAACTTATCTTTGACTACTACGTTAGGACGTAGGGGGACGTTAAACATACACAAGTAATATATAAATAATATAAACGCAAGCACAGATCTCACAACCATAGAAAAAAAAAAAACAAATCACACAGACCAAATTGACCGAGTCTGTAAGATTTAGTAGGGGATCCTTCTTTCCCCCCTCTTGTGCACGCTCTGAACCAAAAAGACGACAAATACGGGAGACTATCAAAACACATTCCGTCTAATGACTTATCATTTCGACCATTCTGTAAACATGCTTTCAATAACAAATACATCATCAACTGTAAAGTCCTGATATTGGAGCTCCAACAGATCATTAGAAAGTCAAAACAAAAAAATAAACTTGCAAAAGAAATGCATAAGAACCAACAAATTCCAGAGAAATATGGACTTAATCTATATAAAACACAAACATAAGCAGTGAACAAAGAGATGGTGCTCTGATGTCGGATTACATAGTTCCGTCTACTTAATCCGGAGCGGGAATTAAGGCTTGAATTTCTTAGAGTGACGTTCGACTACTATCAATGATGCAAATACCTACTGAAACGCTCAATTTCGGCGATTTGAATTTGTATACGAGCGAATTTCGTCCTTCAAGACGCTCGACTACAAATAATAATGCCAATAATTATTGAAGCGTTGAATTTATATTATTGCGAAATGTATTTGCTTTACCTCTTTACACTCGACGTCTAATAATGCCAATAATTATTGAAACTATTGAAACTAATCGTAATGCCAATAATTAATTATTGTAGCATTGGATTTCATTACCGCGAAATATGTTGCAATGACAGCTTTAACTCGTGACGCTCGACCGCAAACAATAACATCAATAATTATTGAAGCTTTGAAGTTCGTTACTGCGATCACTAACGAAAATACTGTTGCGTCAGCGAGATCACGTGACTAGTGTCACGCCCCCTGCTTTCTGGAAATATCTTGTACCTTCGTGAATTGTCGGGAGATTACTAGATATAGGGTAGCCTGGTATATATAAGATGGTCACGGCGTGACGGGACAATAATGTGAGTAATTGATCTGCAGTGAGAAAGTATTGTTGAAGTTAACGTTCGTTATAGCGTTTGTTTTAGCGCGAATGTTGAAATCAAGTGTATCGTGAAGTTATATTCAGAAAGAATAAACCAGTTTTATTAAGTAAGGACTTGTGTCGCTAAAGTTTCGTCGGAACGAAGTTACGGAAAGTTAATTAACAAACGGAGGCGTAACAATACTAATGATTATAGAAATGCTAGCGTATAGCTGTCAGAAATGACGGGGCAAGTACTACCACCCACCTCCACCCCATAATTTACTTTAACCTCACATTTCATAACTAACTGAAATAAATAAATTTTGCGAAATCAAATTTTACCAACAAGAAAGCAGAAAAGTGCAGTCGAGGCAATCAAACGTTGGTTAATTCTGATTAACAATTTCTAATATATAGAAAAGTTAATGCGTTTTAGTAACACACTACGTTCCAACGATGACTTTTATACGATGTTGCTAAGCAACAAAAGTATAACCTAATATTGTTGTTAATCTATGTATTGAAAGTATGAAAATCAAATGTCTAGACAACAAAACTGAAAATATTTGTTGATTTCATAATTTAGAGTCTGTTGATTAAAGAGGTTTGTTATTTTATTAAAAACATTGGAGATATAACAGAAAATAGCTTAATTCAGAAACGATTTAATCTTAAAATTGAATCGATATTTTTGCTTTCATTATAAATTTTATGCACTTTGACTCTAGGCTAGGTGATCACGCAATACGTCTTTACTTTAGGCTTGTTACATCAATACTCACTACACTTATAAGGTTTCATGGCACCCCCTCATGGCCCCTTGAACCCCCGTCACGAAAATCGTAATGGGCAAACAGTAATAGAACTATTCAATCTGGAGAAATGCATTTTGGCTTTTACGACTCTTATTTCGAGAAATAAAGCGTGACTGGCCTTTTATATAGGTTAGATTGAATTTCATTACTGCCGAACACATTCCAATGACCGCCTTACCCCATGACGCTTGACCACTAACAGTAATGCCAATAATTACACCGGGCAACAAAAAACATTTTCTACTAGAAGAAAATGCAACTGTTTCTGAGTAATTTGACAATACTGATTCTAAAAATCCTTTTGAAAATTACTAATCGATTGAGATAGTTTTTGAGTTATGATAGATTTATTCTTATACAGATATGTTCTTATATATCATGAAAATAGCAACTTTTTCTTTAAAAACTGTATTTATTCGTTGTTTGTTTTGAATTTCGCGCAAAGCTACAAAAGAACCACCTGTGCTAGTCGCCCCTAATTTAGCAGTGTGAGACTAGAGGGAAGGTAGCTAGTCATCACCACCACCGCCAACTCTTGGGCTACTCTTATAACTCACATTATAAAGCCCCCCACGGCTGAAAGGGCGAGCATGTTTGGTGTGACGGGGATTCGAACCTACGACCCGCATATTGTGAGCCGAGCGCCTTAACCAATTGTCCATGCCGGGCCAAAGTTGCATTTACGAATGTTCAATGTACCAGTTTTATAAAAAGCAATGAGATTAATAAGAATATATACTGTAAATACATTCAGGCTATCTTCAAAACTTTCATCATGGTATTATTTTTTATTTTTTGTTACAAAATATCTGCTTGACTTGTTGTGCTTTTTGTATGTATTTTAGTTTCACGCTGTAAGTACCAAAAGTAATCTCCCAACATCGCAGGATTCCATCGTCCTTTATATTGCTGTTCATTGTAGAAATATTTTGGTGGAAACGCTCACCTCACCATGCTTATCACTCACTGCACTTAGATCATTTGGAAAAAGAAGTCTATATAGGAGTGTAAGAAGTGCATCTTTAGTGACATTTTAGACCCTATTTTCCTGTAGTTCTCGAGCATATCATCAATCATCACAACATAGTTTTCATCTCTATGATTTCCTAAGAAATTTTTGACAACCAATTTGAATGATTTCTAGGCAGTAATTTCTTTCTGATTGAGTACTGTTTCAAAATCATCATCCATCAGCACCTCCCGAATCTGTGGCCTAACAAAGATACCTCCTTTCATTTTTGCTCAGTAATTTTTGAAAACTTGTCAGACAGATATCTGAACCCATTATCATCGTTGTTCATTCATTTTAGAAATTTCTTTATGAGTCCTAGTTTAATATGAAACACATTTTGAAGATCCACGAAAGGTTGATGCTCCATATTCTGTTTCCCTGGTATGTAATTCTCTCTCTCTGGCAATTTCTTCTTTTTGAAATGGTTTTTATCATCTCTACTGTCCGAGAGGCACCAAAAGCAACAAATTTTGATATACTCATTTTGCACGCCAAGCAGTAATGCAATAACTTTTAGAACATCACATATGTCACATCTATGGTGATCATATTTGATGGCCTCAGGTGTAATCTACATGCTTTGATAAGTTTCTTCCATGTTCACAGCATAAGCAACAAGAATCGATGGCTTATTGTTCCCATTGTGCAAAAGTACAGCGTTCAGACTAACTATATGAGTCGATAAAAAGTCTTCATTCTTTAGTATGATAAGCAATACCTAATTCTTCCATTAGTACATCAACATTTGTATAGAAACACAAAGTATCTTACATACTGTAGTGAGAGGCAACACTTTGATGGTGACTTCCTTAAATTGAAACTCTTGTTGCTGGAGCTACTAAATTCCTTTGCTGTAAACGAGAGCTAATAAGTTCCCCATGCTGCTTTGATAGAAACAAGTCATAAATCAAATTATTTAGCTCTTCTTATGTGATCAGATGAGGTAGATTATGTAGAGGTGCCACAGGAATAGAATTACTAGATGATGAGGATGAATATGATTCATTGTCTTCTTTGCAGGATAACTCTTCTGTTTTCCAGTTCGCTGGTAGAAGTGGAACTGGAAGACCATCCACATGAGGTACTGGTTTCATTGCAGATGCAATATCTACTTATTCAATGTATTAATTAGTTGCCTGAATATCTAGAAACATTAGTCATGCAAAAATAACAGTCAGTTAGATGATCTTTAGTCTCACGTCATATCATGGGGATTGCAAATGGCATACTTACTCCCAACTTACTCAGCCACAGTGTCAAGCCAGATGTGTAAACTGTACTGAAAAAACACATGTGGAGCCCAATGTTTTTTCACCAATTTTACACCCAAAATAGTGGTAGTAAGCTACCTTTGCCTTGTGTATGATCTTTTTCCTTCGTGAAACTGTAATATGTTTTCCCCAAATGTAGTAGAAACTGTTTGGGTGATTTTTGCACTTTCGGACTTTCCTTGAACTGGAGGTAGCCGGCATTTCAAATGATTCTCTAAAAATATATAATAATTTATGTTTACAGAACTCGAGTTTAAAATGTTTAAAAAACAAAGTTTTGCAGAACTTGATTATATCGCTTGTATGATGCGAGGAAAATGGTCGGACTTTGTTTTAACTGTGCACAGAACAAGGCGAAGTGACCAACTGAGTGAGTGAGAAGCAACTGACAGAAAATCGTCTGACTCCTCCCTTTTTATGCTCAGTCGAGAGACTTCTCGAATGTTCTATAAAATTGAGCACATGAGGGTTTCATGATTCCTGGGTGGAGCAGGTGAGCGTGGTAATGAAGCAAAAGTGGTACAATTCGCTACAATTATATCGAGAACAAATAGCATATATGGACAATATATTTGGAATTTTACACCAATACAATACAGTAAATGTTTGAAGTAATCAAAAATGTATGCCTTTTACCTATTAAACTATCCAAGTAAATTTAATTTTACAGCATAAATCTATTGTACTGTTGCAATGATTGCACAGTATTCCAAATAGTGCTGATAAGATATTCAGATATTACAATAACTCAAAATCTAAAGATGATGGACAGATTCTAACTACATTTTGAAATCAGCACCTGAGTTTTCTCCAGTAAATGTTTTGTTGTTTTCCAGTGTTATTGAAGTGTTGAATTTCGTTACTGCAAAATGTAAACTGCTAGAATATGTAATTTTCGTTCAAAGTTTTCCTAATTCGGAATAAAACAAGATTGTGTTTGTTTGTTTTTGAATTTCGCGCAAAGCTACACGAGGGCTATCTGCGCTAGCCGTCCCTAATTTAGCAGTGTAAGACTAGAGGGAAGGCAGCTAGTCATCACCACCCACCGCCAACTCTTGGGCTACTCTTTTACCAACGAATAGTGGGATTGACCGTCACATTATAACGCCCCCACGGCTGAAAGGGCGAGCATGTTTGGTGTGACAGACAAGATTGTGACACTCACTTTAACTGTTAGTTGAACAGGATGGTTTATTATATTGTTGATTGTTCTACCCGATTCTGCAGGTTTTGTAAAATTACTAATAAGATTTAGGAAAAGCCTGACGGTTGTATGTTTTATTTCTAAGATGATGGTTGATATTCTACACTATTCTAATTTTGTAAGGTTTAATAATTTTGGGTTGAAGGATGCTTTTTTAAAAATACTATTATTTGTTTCGTTTGATCAAATCGCAGGTGGATTTTGTTTCTTTGTTTGTATTTAAGTGCAAAGCCACACAATAATGACTCACCTTTTTTTCTTCTCAATAATAACTTTTGTTTTGTTTTTTAGTTTGTTTTTAATTATGCACAAAGCTACACAAGGGCTATCTGTGCTCTGCCCACCACGGGTATCGAAACCGGGTTTCTAGCGTTGTAAGTCCGCAGACATACCGCTGTGCCAATGGGGGGCCAATAATAACGTGTTATTAATAACAATTTAACAACTTTACGTTACGGCTTTAATGCAGAAATCTGGCAAAGCAGCGGAAAACATTAGGCATAATTTATGTGACAAAATTACGCATTGTCGATTTTTTTTCTTTTCTAATTAGTTTTAATTAGTACATTACATATCTTATATTAAAGGCAAAGAACAACAGCATTTTAAAACTGTGGAATAACTGTAGTTAGTAAAAACATGCTTTTGGTATATAATCCAACGAGGACCAATTAAGTGGAAATTGTAAAAAAATATTAGTACTAAAAACATCCACAGTAAAACGTGATTCTTAGTTTTAATAACGTTTTTAGGTAAAAAACAACATGTTTGGGATAACAAGGAAGTTACAGATAGCAAATAATTAGCGTTATAATCTTAAAGGCTTAGGCTCATGAAGATCTAATGAAAAAAGCAAAAGCGAGATTGAAAATATTAAGTCATGCTAAGTTTACAGAGTTAAGGGGAGATTTATAAAGATTTTTCAAGGATTATACTATACTAACAACTAGTTAACTGACGAACTCAAGAAAACAATGCAAATCTTTATAATACTTCTTCCAGTAGACGTGTTTTGTTGCCAATAATACTGTTACGTCTCTGGTCGTTAGTTAACTTCCCGTATAATTTCTTTCCGATGAAACTTTAGCGACACAAGTCCTTTCTTAAATAAAACTGGTTTATTCTTTCTCAATACAGCTTTGCAATACACTTAATTTTCACAGTCGCGCTATAACAAACGCTATAATTCACAACG
>NW_013666123.1:253148-263435 GCF_000517525.1 Limulus polyphemus
CTTCAGGAACCTTCGAGAATATAACGTGTTACTAGCGTCACGTGACCCCCGCTGTCGTAACAATACTTCTTCCAGTAGACGTGTTTTGTTGCCAACGGCATTTGTCAGAATCTGCATGCTAAGTTGTTTAAAACCTTTCACTTCAAATATGCTGTCATTATATAAATTTGTTTCTCTGCTCGAAATGCCCAGGATCTTAACTAAGTAACTGATTTTTTGGAAATATGTACAGTATTATTGAAATCTCATTTCAAATAAAGATTTCTGTAACTAGAAATGCCAAAATCAGTGCCAAATTTGCGAGAAGGAATACAGTATCGTCAACGTTATACGTCTTAAATTTAGGCTGATTTACTTGTTACATTCATTCATCAAAGTAGAATAAGTAAATTGGAAAAGTTTCAGTCGCCACAAGAAAGAGTGCGGCGAAAAATAATAACAAAGAACCAGAAATTTCTCAATTGAAAACAGAAAACTGTTCATGTATGTATTACGGAACAATAACATCAGTAAACTGAGATCAAAGGCTTTATTTTTAAGAATGTTAATTGTTTGACATAAGCAGTTTATAGCAAAGGGTGGGTTATAATTCTCACAGTCAGTGTAAAAGTTTTGTAATATTATCTACCTTCACATATTCTACCCTCGAGAAGCTGGTAATACGATAATACTGGTGAAAAAAGTAAGTGCGTAATCATAGTTTTAAATTTCAGTAAAATAATTTTAGAAATTGAAAAATATTGCAATAACATTGACAGCAGTTCTTGATGGATGCAATAAGAACTACAAAAAACGTTGATAGCAGTTCCTATTGGATGGACCAGAAAAACAACAGTTTCTTTCGTACAAATTGTTTTGTATTTCATCATACATATATATATATTGCGAACCAAGATGTCTGTCTCCCGTTTGAAAAGCTGCACAGGCAGGCAAAGTTCAACATTCACTTTTGAAATGAATAGAGAACAGGTATGAAAAATGTTGATGCCAAATTTTATTTCGCAAGCACTAAATTGTTAGGAACTAATCACACTATCATATATATTTCAAAATGTGACGTAAGTTAAAGAATAAAAATGTAGATTTATCGTATGTTATTGTTGAGTGGCTCTTAGCATGACTGAAATGTTGAACAATTACTTTTTGCGGTTGGTAGTATAAGTAGCTCAGAGCTTTAGATCTGAGTGAAACCAAGAGTGCAACACAATTAACCTTTTTAAAGACCATGAAATCATTTAAATAGTACTTTTGCTAGATTAACTTAAACTTTCCCCACCACTGGGGGCCTAGTATGGCTAAGGCGGTTAGGGGCGCTTGACTCGCAATCTGAGAGTTGCGGGTTCGAATCCTCTTTCTATCAAACATGCTTGCCCTTTCAACTGTGGAGGCGTAATAACGTGACAGTCAATCCCACTATTCGTTTGTAAAAGAGTAGCCAAGAGTTGGCGGCGGGTGGTGATGGCTAGCTACCTTCCCTCTAGTCTTTCAGTGGTAAAGTAGGGATGGCTAGTGCAGATAGCCCTTGTGTAGCTTTGCACGAAATTCAAACCAAACCAAAACCGTCATTGGGAGACGGGTATTTTTACTTGTAACAAATTAATACATGCTGTAGCTTTTGTTGTCTACTGAAAACGTTTGTATGTATCTAAAACTGTATAAATATGTAATATTAAAGAATTTTTAAGAATTAATTTCACAGTATTATATTTTTCTTCAGGATTATGATTGCTTTTAAAATTGCATTTACTGTTTCAAGCGAATATAATTTTACTGCATCTTGTTGTGTGGATTCGATCCAGTTTCCATAAATGCTCGTGAACTGTAAATATTGTTGGTGAAGACAGAGCAGCTTTTGCAAACAAAATTATTTTTCATTGAGCGCCGCACTTCTGTAAATATTATTCAAGGTGAAAGGTTCTGTGTTATTTAAAGTAAGATTTATTATCATATTAATGTAAAAAATGAGCTTTAGAATGTCATTTCGATTACGTTAAATCGATGATGCGATCACAAAATTGGAAAACACACAGAAAGTGAATAGTGTATTGAAGAAATCTCCTTGAGATATTTTAAATAGCAAAGATCTCCGCGCTTATCGTGGCGTTTAATTTGTTGGCTGCACGTGGGTGGCGGGACGGCTTGCATGTGCGTTATGTTGTTAATTCGTTCCTACAGGCTGGCTTCTTCGTGTAAGTGTAACTATTTCAACATATTATCTCACTTCAAAATAAAACTGCTAATAATTTTCTGCCAATATTTATTTACTGACCCTAGACTATTGATTTTCACTAAGAAGAAAATTGATAGTATCCAACAGCACACCTTGGCTGCTGCACACCACTGCCGACGAGGCCTTTCGACAATACTAGAGATCGTTAGGTCTGTTGGTAATATAACACATAAAGCCTCGATGGAAAGTACATTAGTTATTTACAACACATCAATTTTTATAAATAGCGTTTTGACTAAAGCTTTCTGTACTCTACTCTATTCCCCGCTGGCCTGATGAGGTCTAGAATTACCGATAGATCTCGTCTGTGGTGGCGTGTGGCCACCAGGTGGTATAGAGTAAGTAAAGAGAGCTTTGTAGAAAGTTGTTATCAGCCTTATCATGATTTAATGTCACACAAACTACCAATCAATAGAACACGATTCTCTATCATAAGGCGTTATATACAATACTAATTTACATAACTTGTACTTATAAGTTTTCTGGAGTCTGTAGTACAGTAAGTTTACCCAAACGAATCTCTGAATATTTCATGGTGATCGGATGTCGGTAAGTTAGAAAACTTTCCTCACGGACAGATAGACCATAGACACAAGTTACTTTATACTATAGATTAATTTTCTGCCGTTGCTGTGGAAACCAGTCATGGTTTTTCTGGATAAACGTTTATTCAATTAATTATCTCGTACTGTAAGGTTCTAGTTTTTTTGATTTTGTAATTTTAAGTCGTGTGGAATGAATTATCACTAATATTAGCAATAACTGAAAACAAATTACACTTTTTTGATTTAGAACAAATAACAGTATGGTTAGAAATTGACTATAATCTTATCTTAATTATATTAGACTAAATGTAATCAATTGTTCTTTCTACAACTTAAAGAAAAAGTATATAAGTCCGTGGGTATCTTCAACATTTTCGTTAACCTAGATATTTTGGTGTATTAAAAGTGGAACTGGAATTAATATGCAATGTTATGTCGGGTAATCAACGACCATTTCTGGAATATTATGACATGTTATGTCGGGTAATAGCAACCATTTCTGGAATTAATATGCAATGTTAAGTCGGGTAATCACGACCATTTCTGGAATATCATGCAATGTTATGTCGGGTGATCACGACAATTTCTGGAATTAATATGCAATGTTATGTCGGGTAATCACGACAATTTCTGGAATTAATATGCAATGTTATGTCGGGTAATCACGACAATTTCTGGAATTAATATGCAATGTTATGTCGGGTAATCACGATCATTTCTGGAATTATTATGCAATGTTATGTCGGGTAATCATGATCATTTCTGGAATTAATATGCAATGTTATGTCAGGTAATCACGACCATTTCTGGAACATTGTGCAATGTTATGTCGGGTAATCACGACCATTTCTGGAATTAATATGCAATGTTATATCGGTAATCACGCCAATTTTTGGAATTAATATGCAATGTTATGTCGGGTGTTACGTATTAGAATTTCAAATAGCCTGAAACCGAGTTAACTGATAATTTAAATTTGGTAGTTAAATTGTACTTTGGATTTAGTATTTAAATATATGCGATATATAGTCAGTTTATGATATTTGCTGACAAGATTGATACACACATTTTTCTTTTTAACACAAATACGTTTTAATATACAACCAATAATACAATTTACAATAACAATTATTACAAATAGTTATTACAAACAATGATTTATAAACAAAAGTTTCACAAACTTACAAGCAATATAAAGTCTTCTTTCTAGTCTGAAACTTCTTTAATATCTTATCGAGGGTTCACGATGAGCGAGTTAATTTCGAGTTGACGTGGGCACAATTCACTTAACAGGAAGCTAGCTAGTTAGGTAATGTTTTCGTAAAAGTATTAATATCCGATGTGAATCCACTGAAGTTAAATGGTTTGTAATGTTCGAAATTTATAAATATTCCTGGTCAAGTATCTGAAGTTTTCCGATTGTTAAGGGTTATAACAATCACAGTTATAGCTTCCAAAGTTTATAGCACACTGACTATAGCAAACTAATAATAGATACTCTCTTTTGGCGCGTTGCGTTGGTTATATTTATAGCCGTGTGGAGGCGTTCTAGAAATTTCAGTTTTACGTAACAATACAAATTTAAGTGTTTACGTACACACATATATATTTTTTGATTCTTACTCTCGAGAATCTTCTACAACTTTGGAGAATAGGCGGGAATTTCACAATATATATCTAACTATACAAGGTATGCATTTTTTAAAATATAAACTTAATCTAAACAACATCGATATTAAAATAAATATATCATAACAAATTAGGTTACACGGGTAATCATGCTCATTTCTGCTGCCTATGAAGTAACTTAAGCAGTAGCTTTAAGTCTAAGATGGGACATTGGGATAAATCAACAGATATGGTGTCGCAGTTGCAGCATGATATACATATTAAACACTCTCAACAGATATATTGATTATCGCACCATTATTTTTATTGTTTAAAGTTGTTGTGCCAATCTGACAACAGCTCTGCGTGTGTGTGTGTGTGTATGTGTGCAATCTTTTATAAGACATTTTGTTTTGTAGTTTTCTTGCAGTATTGTAACTCCAAATCGTAACTGAACATAAGTACGGGTGGTTGGTGTACCTTTTAAGGTATCATTCGTCTTCGAAATTTATTTCATTGAGATGTTGTGTTTTACTGTGAAAACACGTTTCATGTAGTTAGTTGTTTATCAAACCACCAATTTGTTTCTTCTTAACCTTAACTCCGCTAAGCGTTTCGCTGTAAAAACACGTTGAATGTGAATAATAAGGCATTGCTAATCAAAATATGTTATTAACCAACTACTTCAGAATTTCGAAGTCGTTTCGAACTATACATGTTAGACAAGCAGATTTGGCTTCTTATGTAATCAGAAGAACGTTGGTTTATTTCTCTTGTTCTCAAAGAAATTAATTAAGTTTTCTTCCCAGCAGACAAATACAGGATTTTCTTAATCGCGAGCTAGTTTTCGTAATAATTTAATAAATGCTTTATGATATTGTTTCTAGGATATTTAGACAGTAAAGGTACAACAGATTTTTATTTTTTTTTGTTTTGTTTTAATAGAGTGCTTCTCTCTATTTCTAGAACGGGTCGACGTTTCGGTTTTTATAATGAAACCTTCTTCAGGTCAAAATTAAAGTTGTCGAGCACCTTAACCACCAGGCCCGTCTGTATCATACAGCAATTTAATCAACGCTAAAGTAACATGTTAAAATGATGTTTGATATCGATAACAAAACCTAAACTTCTTGTCTCTTACATGAACTTAATAAGAGCACAATAACTCAAACCTAAAGAAGTGTTATAAGGATTTATAAAGAATGAAATAACCCTGCGAGTATTGAGAGAAAATGTATGAGAAAATAGTGCGGTAAAATTGTATAGGTGTTCCGAAATAAGATCATAGATAATGGCATTAAAAAGCTCTTCTGATCTACATACGACCACACATCTCAATTACTTTGATTTTGTTTGTTTGTTTGATTGTAATTATAACGGGGGGGGGGGAGCCTTTGAACCCGACAGCAAAGCGAGGGTATTTTACGCTAGTGTCTTTATTCGAGTTATTCGTTGACGCTAATTCATATCAATATCTCTGAAAGTATTTTTTAATTTTATAAGCAGTTTAGAATTGTAAATAAAAGAAAACTCACGTACCTATTTTGATAGAGAACGTTTTAAACCCATGAATGACTGTTATACCATAATGATTTCTAGTTGCATTAAACAGCGTCTGGTTGAAGAATATACTTTTTTCTTCTCTTTTTTTTTTGCCGTTTTATAGAAGGGGTTGCCTGGAAACCGATAAAAATATATTGAAAACAGGTGTATCTATCAAGTTCATCCATTATCCTCAATTAGTTCTATATCTACTCTAGGGAGGAGGAGGGGGGGGGGGTCCGATACCCGAAAAAAAAAGCCGTTAGTACGCCTTTTCTTGGTACTCAAGCACGTGTACCAAGTTTGGTCCCGTTACCTGTGAGTATTGGGTAAGAACACAGGAAAAAAAAATCCGAGTCGAAGTTCTAGATCAATGATCCTGCGAACTTACTTTTAGACCCACTCCCACCCATCGTGCCTGGGTGACCTTACCGGGGCGTTTATAGGTCCCCTTCGAATCCCTTTGTTAGGAGGGATACCATGTAGATAAGGACATCTCCCGGGCCGCCCCGAGCCCGCCTGCCAAATTTGGTCCTGCTAGCTCCAAAATTATGGAAGGAGTTCTAGGCCAAACAAATTCACAAACACGCAACATGAATTAATACAGTATGATCCACAAAAGAGGCTAAGACAAAGGCGCGTATTTGATAAGGAACAAAGTTGGCCTTGATAAGAAAAAGAAAGTGGTGGCTGGTATTAAAGTGAAAGAATATATATATATATATATTGTTTCAGAGTAACAGGTTACAGATATAAAATGTCTGACCTAGTCTACACGCACATTGTTCTTACTAACTATATATATATATATTGTTTCAGAGTAACAGGTTACAGATATAAAATGTCTGACCTAGTCTACACGCACATTGTTCTTACTAACTATATATATATATATATATATTGTTTCAGAGTAACAGGTTACAGATGTAAAATTTCTGACCTAGTCTACACGCACATTGTTCTTACTAACTATACTTGAACGTAACGCCCACGTACATACTAACTTAACAGATTGCAGGTTTTATGACAAGAACACGTACAATGCGGTGCAGGGGTCAATGCCCTCAAAGCGTTACAGATACACAGTTTATGATGAATAGGTTAAGACTAATTTAGCTAGGAAGAAAGCAGTTGTTCGAAACCATGCGAAGTAATTAATGGTGGATATTGTGTCGTATTGTACGCTGTACATGTTATCTACCATCTCAACTGTACAATTAGAAATACTGTAGGATATAAAACTAGATTATATGTGAAATGATTAATTTCAATTTATATTTGTCTTTGTGATATACTTTTTAATAAATATGTCTATGTGATATACTTTTTGATATATCCGCTTTTATGATATACTTTTAATACATTCGTCTTTTTGATATACTCTTGATACAAATATGTCTTTGTAATATACTTTAATGCAGCCATCTTTGTAATATACTTATAATACACTTGTCTTTTTGATATACTCTTGATACATTTGTCTTTGTGATATACTTTTGATGATCTGTCTGTGTGATATACTTATAATACACTTGTCTTTGTTATATACTTTTAATACACCCGTCTTTCTGATATAGTTTTAACACCTCTTTCTTTGTGATATATTTCTAATACAGCCGTCTTTGTGATACACGTTTAATACATTCGTCTTTTTGATATACTCTTAATACATTTGTCTTTGTGTTATACTTTTAATGCATCCGTCTTTGTGATATACCTATAATACACCTGTCTGAGTTATATACTTTTAATACATCTGGGCTTTGTGATATACTGTCAATGCAGCCGTCTTTGTAATATACTTTTAATACATCCGTCTTCAGTAAGGTGCTGTGTCTAGGGTTTTCACAGAGCTTAATGTACTGATTAACACAGAGAATAATCAGCATGATTTACTATTCAACATCTATAGACGAAAGAAGAGCGAGAGAAGCATCGAAAAACCTTTACTGTTATAGCGTTGCTAGAAAACCGCAGCGTGGGACGTGGTTTCGCTAGAATAAGAAATAAGCGAGTTGCACTAAGAAAACGTGTTATGCGGGAAGAGAAGATCACGTGGCAGGGGTGGGTGTCCTATAAAAAGGGCAGTGGCAGGCCTGAAGTAACTCAAGTGTTTACATTTCTACCTCTGCAAGTGTATTTCTATCGATCAAGCTGCAGAACAAAGATTCACATTCAAAACATCCAAATACACAACATCATACAGTATTTATTAAATAGATGTATATTTTTCACATTAACTTGATCAATTTGAGTTTACGTTGTTCATACCATTGTTGTTTAAAAACCCTCAAAATAGCTTTCGTAGTATATCATGCCAACGGATACCCGAGACGTATATACAGGTCTATAAAGTGAGTAAAGACTGAATTTATTTCATTTGGTTAACTCTTATTAAAAATAATCGTTCGGTGAATCCAAAATTCCTCGTCTGTTTCCTGTACTGTAGGGGTCGTCATCTTTCTCCATATAAGTAATAAAAACTTCTGAGTGAAACTAGAAGATATTGGCTTATATATTGTTGTATTGTTTTAGCGCAGAGTTACACAATGTCTTTGTGATATAGTTTTGATACATCCGTCTTTGTGATATAGTTTTAATACGTCTGTCTTTTTGAAATACTCTTAATGCACCTGTCTTTGTGATATACTTTTAATACATCCATTTTTGTGATATACTTTTACTACACCTGTCTTTTTGATATACTCTTAATACATTTGTCTTTGTGATATACTTTTAATACATCTGTCTTTGTGATATACTCTTAATACATTTGTCTTTGTGATATACTTTTAATACATCTGTCTTTGTGATATACCATTCTTGTTTAAAAACCCTCAAAATGGCTTCCGTAAGCTATCATGCCAATCGAACTCGAAACGTATATACAGGCTCAGAAAGTGAGTTAAGATAGGAATAATAATTGTTCAGTTTGTTTGTTTTTAATTATGCACTAAGCTACACAAGGGTTATATGTGCTCTGCCCACCACGGGTATCGAAACCCGGTTTCTAGCGTTAAAGATCCGCAGACATACCGCTATGCCACTGGGGGCTAATTGTTCAGTACATCCAGAATTTCTCGTCTGTTTCTTGTACTTCAGAGGATCGTCATCTTTCTCTTTATAATTAATAAAACCCTCTGAGTGAAACTAAAGGATATTAGGCTGGATATTGTTGTTATTGTTTTAGCGCAGAGCTACACAATGTCTTTGTGATATATTTTGAATGCATTCGTCTTTCTTATATAGATTAGAGTTAGGATTTTCTAAACACTATATTATTCATTCATTTAATTTAACAACACATACTATTATTATTTATTATTATCTTGAATAAACTTGATCATTATTAAAAGAAATGGCGAACTAGCAAACTACTCGTCTTGATCCCAGAGTCAAACGACCATGACGTCACCGGCAGAAAACTACAACAGTAATTCTTAATAAGAACTTGTGCGTAAAGTGAAAAATAATCTCTAATTGTATGTCAACCACAGTAAATCTGCTATATCAAGCACCGACGATTTGTTTGTTTGTTTGTTTTGAAGTTCGCGCAAAGCTACACGAGGGCTATCTGCGCTAGCCGTTCTTAACTTAGCAGTGTAAGACTAGAGGGAAGGCAGCTATTCATCACCACCCACCGCCAATTCTTGAGCACCGACAAGGCCTTTTTCCCATACTAGATTTTTTCAGGCCGGCTGGTATACTACAAACATAATGGTGGTTGAGACGCTATTTATATATCAGATTGCTTGAACAATAACTGTTTCGATGTGAACTGGATTTATTTGGTGAATTATAATTTCTTTATCAATTTTAGTTAAGCCATTAAAATTGAGAATTGAGGTAAAAATCATTCAAATTATTAAGTGATCTTGATGTACATACCACAAAAATACCAATTATATACATGGCCGTCACCCTCCTTGTCGCAATTCTAAGACAAGTATTACTTACCTTCATATACTGTTATGCGGCTTATTTTATGTCACAAATCTAAAAAATTCAGTGGTTAAATAACAGAGATCACAATAAAATATCTTTAGTAATAATGGCTGTCTCCTCTAGGTATGCAATAACAAACATAAAAATGTGTTCATTCTATTGTTCAAAATGAATCTACTTTATGACTACTAAGATATCCTCTTGCACAGAGAAAGTGACCCAATTTAAGGCAAACTGTTTACAAATAATGTACATAAATACACCAAAGTCATGTGAATGAAGAGGTGCTAATAATAACACAGGCCTATGATGATTTTATTGTCTTAAAAGTTTTGCATGTTCTACCGTAATTCCTGTACGCTGAATCCGAAAATGATATCCATTTTGCTCCATCACTTATAGATTTTTCACAAAACG
>NW_013666123.1:264346-271315 GCF_000517525.1 Limulus polyphemus
ATGAAGGTCATCCGGTTTTCCAAGACATATTTAGTCTATTTCTCTATGTACTGTTGTAAGCATCTAATTTTCGGTACAGTGTAGCCGGTAGCAAAAGTGTATGTGAAAAGGTGTTAGGGATATTTTACTTTAGAAATGGCTAAATATGTGTATATTTGAAACTATACTAAAGTGTTTAAGTAAAATAAAGGTGACACCTGGAGACTGATTGAAAAAGATATGTTATGCTGATCAATTTATAAAAAGAGGAATGAAAAAGTATCTTAAATAAATAGTAAGTTTTAGGAAAGTCAGCGTTCACATTACATGAAAAAAATAAGCAAAGAATAAAAAATATTTTTCTGACAGAGATGAAATCAATGAACGGAGATCACTGATTCCAGGTTTAGATTAATTCCGAAAGGTTGAATAGTGTTTAGATTAACAATCCAATAAGCTTCTTTTATTTCTTTATCTGCTTTAGTTTTGACTCCTGTTTCAATGCCGATGAGAGTAACATCGTTAATGGAATGACCGGGTTGGTTAAAGTGTTGAGCAACAGGAAGATCCTTTTCGGTGTTAATAGAAGATTCATGGTTGTTGAAACGTTCTCTAAGAGTTGTTTATGTTTGCCATACATATTGGTAATTGAATTTTTTACGCTGTATATGGTAAATGGTATTTTTGGTTTCATAAGTGATTTCTTAGAATATTTTAAAGTTTCTTTGACTATGCTTGTCAGAAAATGAGTCAGTGGTTTGTATGAACTTGCAGGTTTGACAACGGACTTTATCATATGGACGACAAATATTTTGGGTAGGATGTAATTCACTTTTGTGTGAACAAGGATATCTTTTAGAGTTCTGCTTTTTCGAAAGGAGACAACGGGAACTTCAGGAAATATCTGCCTAAGGCGATCGTTCAGTTGTAGAAGATGAAAATGTTTTTTGTTTTTTTTCAGAATTCGTGAAACGTTTCTGAGTTTAAACTGATAGGTAATAATAAGAGGAATTATACTTGAAAGTTTATTGTTACTCTGATTTAGGATGTTTTTCTGCCGAGTGTTGTTAGCCTTTTCAATTTGTCTGTCGATTTCGGTATCTTTATTTCCTCTTTTTAACATGGTTTGTTTTAGGTCCTTGGTGTGTTTTCTGTAGCATGTTTCATCTGAGCTTATTTTCTTTATTCTAAGAGTTTGACTGTAGATAATGTTTCGTTTAGTGTGAGAGGGGTGACAGCTTTTATAGTGAAGGTATTGTGGTCTGTCTGTAGGTTTTTTGTACAAGTCAGTGTGTAAAATTCCGTCTTTTAGAAAAACAGTAACGTCAAGAAAGTTAATCTGAGTAGGGGAGTAATCACAGGTAAACTTGATTGTTTGTCAAAGGAGTTTTAATGTGAAATAAATTCTTTAAATGATTTAAGACTGGCTGTCCAAATGAAACATATGTCTTCTGTGTAACGTTTCCAGGGCTTAGTTGTAAAAGCTGGTCTTCAATATGACCCATAAAAATGTTGGCATAATTGGGAGCCATTTTGGTACCCATTGCAGTACTGTTAACTTGAATGTAATACTCGTTATTGAATTCGAAGTTGTTCGGAGTCAAAACCAGGCTGACAAGATCAGTTACTGTTTGAGATTCTGATTGTTTAGAAAGATTTAATGCGGACTTTAGAGCTTGTAGTCCTTCATCATGTGGAATAAATTTAGTTACAGATGCTTTAGGTAATAAGATAGACTAAAAGAGTTTGGTTGTGATGTTTTTAGTTTTTGTTCTAGGTTCAGTGGATAAGCTTGAAGTATCAAGTAAATAAAAAGTTTGCCCCTGAAGAAGAAAAATCCACCTATCGAAAGCGCTGGGGGTTATAGGGTTTTTATTCATTTCTATCAAGACTTCTTGAACCTACGTGTTTTTATAACATCATGAAAGTAAATAAAATATTCACGCTTTGTATTTGCATCTGTATGGTAAGTTTTTGTTACCATATCTATGGTATTATCAGGTTAGGTAACCTATTCCATTTAATGTATCATAGGGCTTCATAACTTATAAACTATTTTTTTAGTTCTGATATAGATATAGTTCGCTTACTTTTGATCAGAATGTTCGAATAAATAACTTCATATTCGTAACACAGTTTTGACGAATGTGAACATATTCAAGTTAAGTTTTCTGTATATTTCTTGCTTGCTGCGGTGATACATAGAACAGGGCTATATCTAAATATCTGAACTTTCGAAATAACAAAATTAGCCTTTAGAAAAAAGGCTTAATATGAAGAAAGCTATTCTATTGTTTTAATATGTGTATTTTATAATTTAAAAGGTTTTTATTGTTTTGGGCTAAAAAAGCTTTCCTTATGTTGACGAGTTAGACGCGTATGAAGGAGGTTGTTGATTGATATTGTAGTTGATTGATTATTGAGTTAACAAGTTTGCTTTGACTTACTTCACTTTCGTAAACATTGAACTTGTGTTTGGACAGTAACAGAGATATGAGAAGTATCGTAGATAAGAGAAGAGTAGTTCGTAAGTAACTCTTTTTAACATTATTTGTGAAGTTAGATCTATTGTTAGTTCGTAAAATGGTGTAAGTGTAGAACATGTAGTCGAAGAAATTATATGATTTTATCATTAAAGCAAAATGAACTTTGCATTATTTTTTTATCCAAAAGTGGGATTATTTCGTTGAAATAAAAATAAACATTGAACTTCAAGATGGCGATACGTGCTCGAGATCAGTGGTAAGACGAAGAAGAAAAAAAAAAAGAGACAAAAAAAGTCGAAGAAAATTGATAAGAAAGTTAAAGAAAAAAAGTTCAAAAGACAATTTACGGAAAATTGAAAGTAGAAATAGAGAGGAATTATAAGAACATAAGATTTACAGAAAAATACAAATGAAAGTTAATTCTTCAAAACAAAAAGATCGAGGAAGCCATAAGAATTGTACACCAGGACTATAGTAACAAAACTGAAGAAATTGATTGGAGATTTCCACGTGCATCTGCCTTAGGAGTTTCTGGACGACGTTTTGAGCTGCTAGAGCAGATACTCATCAGCTCAAATTGGTTGTGTACGTGGAATATTGTCGAAACACGACAGTAATAAAAGGAAGCAATCATCCTTATTCAAATTGGCCCTCTGGTGGCTCAGCGATAATTGTAAGGCTTTATAACGTTGAAATTTGTGTTTCGATATCTGCGGTGGGCAAGGCACAGCTAGTCCAATGTGCAGTTTTGTGCTTAACAGCAAACAAACAAGCAGTAACCATCTTATTAAACCGATATACAAAAAACCCACTCACACCGACAGGTATTGAAATCCACTTCCAACCATTCAAGCGTCGTTGAAATAAGCATAGTAACTTTTTTTTTTACAGATGATTTAGGTTGAGCATTCATGATGAACAAACAAAGGTGAAATGAGCAGCAACTGCTGAGTTCGGAGTAACACTTGAGAAACTCTTGAAGAAAGTATCTACAAAAGTAGCTCAGGTAGAAATTTGGTACCAGAGTATAATACTATCAGATATTATACTGTGGATGTACTGTGATTCTGTGGATAATTTCTGAGCGCCCTTTGTTTATATTTTAAACCTGAATACTCACCAAGATGAAATGAGAGCAGGCTGACCTAAAAACGCAAGAGAGGGAGCTTTGAAAATATCGTTTGATTTCTGGTGGAGAAAGCTAAAACACCCGATGTAGTCGTAACACAGTGCTACAACTGTCAGAGATACGGTACACGTTGCCGCAGCGTGTAAATCTCTCCCACGATGCGTGGGGTTGTAGTGACGACCATCACAACTCAAAATGCCCGAAAGAATATGAAACTCACAATGCTGTAACTACCGACAGCAACATACAGCAAACTACAAAGGATGTCCTAAATATATGGACATCAAAACTAGAATTTACAATATACACCAGTGGTTTCCAACCTTTTCACCACCAAGGACCCCTTTTATTTTATTTTTCCCCACAGACCCCATGTTTTTGAAAGATTCCGTCTACTCAACAAACTGTTTTTATTAACTAATAATTAACTTGTTTTCCCATTTTTTCACTGTCAAACTAAAGACGTATATAACTGAGTGTGCAATTAAAAGAACAGCAGTATTACTTGTTTAATGAGCTGGTTAATGTTGCTTTATTGATACACATTTTTTCCCACGAGGAGCTTAGCTGAATTTTTAACGACTTTTCTCACATACTTAAAGAGCCAGAAAAATTGTGACAGTTATAGAACAGTCTCAGCTTCTTACGTTGTTATTATTCTGTGTATTTCCGTGCATTATTTCAAAAGCAAACGGAAACAGACACACAAATTCCAAACTTAACTCTAATAGAAAAACACTATTGCCTACACCAGTAACACAAAATACACCGGTACATACTATAAATACCATGTATGCACAGGCAGCAAGATCACATCAGATACAAATGCCAACGGAACAAATTCAGAAACAATAAATCATAGTAAGTCAATCAACAAACATACATGAAAAAGAAACAAATCCTATAGTCGAGGGAATCAAAAATACTGTTACGTTTCTGTTCGTTAGTTAATTTCCCGTAAAAATTCTTTCCGAAGAAACTTTAGCGATACAAGTCCTTTCTTAAATAAAACTAATTTATTGGTAAAAATTTCAAGACAATAAAAGTATTGCAGGGCTTTGTTATTTATTTTACTTTGCGAGCATCTCTTTAGTTGATTGTGTGGTATTTGGGCTTACGAATAAGTGTATAATATGTGGCATAACAGGGATAAAGTGTGTTTTAGCTATTTCTATAAACAGTGTGAAGCCGTCTGTATTATTTTGGGAGGTATTGTAGTGTTGTATGAATTCTACAAAAGAAGTGACGGCAACAGTGTAGTTGAATTGCAGACAGAGATAGAGACGGACAGTTGGGTCGAGCGCGTGAGTAGTTCGTTGTGAATTATAGCGTTTGTGTAAGTTATAGCGTGACCGTGGAAATTAAGTGTATTGCAAAGTTGTATTGAGAAATTGTTCTACAGTAATTCTTGTACGCTGAATCCGAACATGATATCCATTTTTCTCCATCACGTACAGATTTTTCACAAAACGTCATAATGCATACATAAAAGAAATACAACAATATGTTGTTTTGAGACTAAACTACGTAAATTCCACAAAAAATCAGGATGAATGAGGATGCATATTCGTTTGACATCAATGTTCTTCCCTTTTCTTCAATTTGTTTATACTTTTGTCAACTAACATAATAATAAAATATGATCAGTTCGGTAAACGAAATACTAATTTGATGTAAGTAAGAGTTTTTCTTTTCTTCCCGAATTGCAAAAACTCCGTGCGTGATAGAAAAAAAAGAATATTATTTTCGAAATTACGTAGCTAAATTATGGAAAGTCCGTTATTAAAACCAAAACAACTTTTACGAAATTTAAATTCGCAGGACTGTATAATCATCCAATACCAGCTTCACCTATACCCGCCATTAGATAACATCCATGGACATGGCGCTGAAAAGGACTGAATAATAGGATATTTAAAATCAACAAAACCAAGCATTAACTATATAACATCAAGCGTATATAACTATATAACAATCAAGGGTGGAGAGAGAGGTAATTTTGAACCTGACCCTCCCAGGTCTTCAGACCTAAATCCCGATGAAGGAAGGATGCTTAGAGATCAAGAAATGCCTCTTCGCCCCTCTCATGGTTATGTTAGATATACATGACCGTTCGTTTTAAGTTTAATACGAGATTATTATTTAGTTTATATGATGCGAGCGTTAAAGTAAGTTCTGTTTAGAAGCAATAGTTATGGCAAATTTGCTTACGTAACTGTTGACAATTATTGTAAATTGAGGTCATGTTACTCGAACCTTCTGAATTTGTCTCATTGCTTTAAGTGAGTATTGTTACAACATAACGTCTCGTAGTTTGTATAAAGTTCTAGGTCTCAGTCGGCCTAGATATGCACTATATACGTTAGTGCAAGAAAGTAAGTTAATGGAAGTGAAATTAGACTGCGTGATTATCAGTTTAGCCATAAACAACGTATAGTGGCGGTTTCTAAAGTGAATGTATCACAGCTTGTATTGTAATAACAGAGATAGAAGAGAATAATTCGTCTTGTCAAAGGGTGTTCTAAAGTAAATGAACCCGTCTGTGAGGACTTTTGACGCAAAAGAGAATTATTTAAAGCTCTGGATACAACTGTGATGATTAACTGTGTAACGAACATTTGTATACATTATTTTAAAACCAATGGATTATGTGCTATCCATTTATTGTTGAAATTTATTACCAACAGGTCACAGACACCTACTGTGCAGAATCCTGCCCATACACATACACAGGTACATAAAAACCTGACAATTTATAGAAATTATGGAACAACTACATAGAGAAAAACAAATTGTTATGAAGAAATCCGAAAAGGCCCAGTCATCCCGTTTTTTTTTTCCAGTTCTTAGTAGACTATGAGTTTTAATTTTAAGAAACTGCAGGAGAAAAGTTCGCAAACAACAACTGACAAATAGAACTTATGGGATCGCAGTTTCTAAATTCGGAAAATCTAAAGCGTAGAATAAAATGGCTCATTTTCAGGGAGGCGTGATCAATAAACCCTATGCCGAGGCTGAGACTTCTAAATCCAATGCATAAGATATAGATGTAAAAAAAGGGGAGCATCCCAAAGAAATCCATTTTCATTCATCAGGCGCCAAATGGCCAGTTTGCACTGATTTTGCAGGGGTTTATATGGTATCCAGGAGGATTGAAGTGGACGTGACGTGATTGGTTGATGGTTATTATGGCGTAGTTGGTTCGTTTCATTTTTTCGGATTTCGCGCAAAGCTATACGAGGGCTATCTGTGCTAGCCGTCCCTAATTTAGCAGTGTAAGGCTAGAGGGAAGGCAGCTAGTCATCACCACCCACCGCCAACTCTTGGACTGCTCTTTTACCAACAAAAAGTGGGATTGGCCGTCACATTATAACG
>NW_013666123.1:272276-281582 GCF_000517525.1 Limulus polyphemus
CGTAGCCGTCCCTAATTTAGCAGGTGTAAGGCTAGAGGGAAGGCAGCTAGTCATCACCACCCACCGCCAACTCTTGGACTGCTCTTTTACCAACAAAAAGTGGGATTGGCCGTCACATTATAACGCCCTCACGCCTGAAAGAACGAGCATGTTTGGTGTGACGCGGATTCGAACCCGCGACCCTGAGATTGCAAGTCGAGCACCTTAACCACCTGGCCATGCCGGGCCAACATAGTTGGTGGAACAAATAATGATTTGACCAATAGTAGTCACAAACAGGTAATTTTAAGGCCTAACTCTCTATATTAGATGGTTTCATGGTGTTGATGTTTAAACATTATTTGATCTTTCTTGCTTTCCGGAAATTACCTAAGCCGATATCTGTGTTTTATCAGTATTGTGAAATCTTTATGTTCTTCTATTTTTTCCCCCAAAATTTCTTCCAGTTTTTCCAGTTTACAGGAAAAATGATAGATATCATTTTCTTGTCACTTATGTACAATGTTGAAAAAATAAATAACAACACACAACGTTAAAATCGAAACACGATTAAAACTATTTACAAAATGTGGACTCTACATGTTTCGACGTTTACTACTCACGTCCTGATGACGATGTGGTCAACGTCGAAACATTGAGTCCACATTTTAGAAATGGTTTTCATTGTGTATCGATTTTAACATTGTGTGCTGTTTATTTATTATTTTAGGAAAACGGTATTTCATAAATCATGTTTTGTTTTTCGTCAGTTGTTCTTTGTTTAGTTTTGACAAAGATAGATCTGAGTGTTCTGTATGATTTCTAGCATACATCATGGATTTAAATCGAATGTAGTCTCATTTCCTCAACAACGAACAGAACCATCAAACCCTCCGTCCACCCAGCTCAAGCTCCAGTTAAATTTCAATGACGTCATATCTCTTCCCTGAGACTCACCACTCTACTCCAGCTACATTTTCCCACATATCAATCCTCTTTTACACATTTCGGGTTTAGGGGTATATATTATACCATAGCAAATTTATTTCAGGTCATTCGACCTCCGCACACACATACAAAACATCTAAAATTAAATTTACCAAAAATTAAAGGATTAAATATCAAAATAATAAACTTCAATTTCTATAAAAATAAAGAATTGGGTTTGCTTCAGAACAAAGCCCCCCCCCCCCAGTAGCACAGCGGTATGTCTGTGGACGTACAACGCTAAAAACTGAGTTTCAATACCCGTGGTGGGCAGAACACAGATAGCCCAATGTGTAGCTTTGTCTTAAACTTTGTCTTCGTAAACTTATCACCGTCCCACTGGAGGACGAGAAACAAGGTATCAATAACAAGTAGAGTGAAATAATTAGATAAAATGCCAAAATAAATAAAAATATAACATTGTGCATAAAATTATAAACTTGGAATAATAAGTAAAACTTAAAACGTGAGAAAACAGCTAAAATATACATACCAATATAAAAATAAATGATCATACGGCATAAAACCAATGAAAATCACGAATAATTTAAAAATAGCTTTGATCATTCAAACAAACGATTCAATAACTATATAAACTAAACGGAGAATTAAGCTCATTTACTCTGTTTTAGTTGGTTCTCATTTGAATATCGTTAAAATAAAATAAATGTTATTTTCAGAAAAACCTAATGCTATCATTTAACATAGTAAAAGAAAATTCTTCTTGTAAAAATTTGGTAGAATAAAGGTACTTTGGCAACTTATCTCAGAACAAAAGTTTGAAGTTTTTGTCTGAAATAAGTATTAAAATGTTTAACTGAATTGACTGATTTAATTACTACATTAATCATTTGGTCACTCGCGTTTTACATTTCAGAAGTAGCTCATTTATTTATATAACTTTTAGCATGAAAACTGATAAATTGATATTTATTAGGATTAAGAATCATTCTCCTCAAATTACACGGCAATTAAAAATTTATTGAAACCAACTGAATATCGCTGGTTATCAAAGGTTCGATATAATGTCATCAGAATATTGCATTAATTAATATAGTTTGAGTTACTTTGAATAAAATAACTAGCAGACAACAATTTTAGGAACGCCTGCTTCAGGACAATAAAAATCAGAATTATTAATTTTGACATAATATGTTTATTTGAAATAAACATGAAAAACAAAAACTTATTTGGAAATCAGATATTGGTATTATATTCTATCGAAAGCGTTTTCAATACCAAAAAATTCAGTTCTCGTTAGCTATTGCCCCCCAGTGGCACAGCGGTATGTCTGCGGACTTACAAGGCTAGAAACCGGGTTTCGATACCCGTGGTGGGCAGAGCACAGATAGCCCTTATGTAGCTTTGTGCATAATTCAAACACAAACAAACAAACGTAAGCTATTTATGGTTCAACAATTAATGACATTTTCTGTTACTTTATGATTTTTCATTGAAATGTTTCATAATTTAACTTCTTGTTTGTCTTCAAAATTGTTAATAACCCAGTATTAATTTTTTTTTTTCAAATACTTTAGCCACACAATTCGTTACACTTAATGGTCTGGAATTGAAAAAAAAATTAGTTTTAGCTTTACTAGGGTTTGGAATCATGGTAATAATACTATTTTTTTCCAATAATATGGATAAAATAAAATAAACTTAAAAGATAAAGTAAAAAAACAAACAAACTGAGTAACTTTGAGGAAAATTACCTAAACAATTTTTCAACATAATATGCTGAAAATTGTCAAGGCCAGATGCTGAAGTTTTAATATTTTCAAGTGTTTTTTTTAACTTCATAACCTGTTATATCTTGCTTATTGGAAACGAGATTATTTTAATTATAACTAGACTGTTGAAATTCAGAAATGTTATTAGGAAACGGACTTTCTGGTTTAGTATTATTATTGTTTTTATAAAATACTTATGCTATATTTTATTAAATTACTGTGTTCAGCTGCTCTTACATTTTGCGTATGTTTAAAAAATAGCTTTATCAATATCTCTATTACAAATTATATTATCACGTTCAAAAGTTGGTTAATTGTATTCAGAATTGTTATTTAATTCTTAATTTTTAAAAGGACTTTACATCGTTTTCATTATCTAAATCTTTATCTATTTTTACTGTTTATTTTTAATTACTATTTATTTTGTTTTGTAAAGGTCAATTTGATTTTAAGAGCAATAGTTTGATATTGTTTTATCTGCTGCTTCGATAATATTATTGCTAATGAGAATACTGTCTGAATATTGCTACTTCTTGTTATGTGTATGTGTAAAATTTTGATTTCCAAGTTTATTTTCAATAAATTTGCTGTAGACAGCTTTTTCAAATTTATAATTCACTTTGCTTGTATTAATGTTATAATTACCTTTTTTGTATTTAAAAAAAAACACAAAGAGGAAGATGGTAACTATTTACATCTGGGTTAATAACAAATTAACTTATATATTATTTAAAAGTATAAAATTAATTCATTAACCATATTAAATACATTATCACTATTATTACTTGTTTTGACACACCAAAGGGTTGAGTGTTTACTATTTAAGTCACTAATTATTATTAAATTTGTATGATAATTTACTAAATCTTCAAAAACTGTAGAATTCAGGTGAAATATAAATATTGGATAAAGTAATTTTATTTATATCAGTTACATAAATATCATTAATATACGAGTAAGGTTATGAACAATATCACTTTAATAATCATATTTAATGAGCGTACTTAACCCTAAAGTACGTTTCTTTAAGTGACCTGGCATGGCCAGGCGGTTAGGGCGCTCGACTCGCAATCTGAAAGTCGTGGGTTCGAATCCCCGTCACCGAACATGCTCGACCTTTTAACCATGGGGGCGTTATAATGTAACGGCCAATCCCAATATTCGTCGGTAAAAGAGTATCCCAAGAGTTTGCAATGAGTGGTGATGACTAGCTGCCTTCCCTCTAGTCTTACACTGCTAAATTAGGGACGGCTAGCGCAGATAGCCCTCGTGTAGCTTTGCGCAAAAATTCAAAACAAACAAACAAACGTTTCTTTAAATATTATATCCTTCGATTTTTTTCTTTTTGGTTAAAAGATTTCTGAAACACGGATAGCATTAAAATCTATAAATTAGATATACTGTTGTTGTTGTTGTTTGTTATTAAGCACAAAGGCTATCTGCGCTCTGCCCGCCACGGGTATCGAAACCAGGTTTCTAGTGGTATAAGTCCACTTATTAAATATATTGAAACAGCTCTGCCCATTTATCTAGCATGCTATCTGGTATATTTATAGATTTTATCTCTCGTTTACATGTTTGTGATATGTTACAGGATTGTACAATTTTTGATAGACACACTAAGGATCTACACTCGAAGAAACCAGTCCACGAATAAATGGATACATTGACGAGAAGCCTTGCAGTATGTTGAATGATAATGGTTATACAGCTACCATTGTATAACCTGATCTGGTAATTACAGATTGGAATTTGCTCCTATAGATGAAGCAAGAGGATGGATTTCTGTAAACAGCAAGTGGTCATAAAGTTAGAAATCACCCACACGGTGGGAAGCTTCTATATAAAACATGATATGTGTGTGTGTGTGTATAAGTAACAAAGAAGAAGAGTGTACACTGGGAACAGACTTCGTACAGAAACACAGAAGTGACATTAGACTATCTCTTAACAGTTTCACGCCCTATGTATAACAAGAAAAATTCTTGCATGTGCACTACACAATAATTACACCCCCAGAGGTTAGACTTCCAGTGAAAACAAGAATCGGGTAATGGAGAAATCAAATCTAAAGTGCAACAGAGCAGAAAAAAGAGAGATAGGTATCCAAGCCAAAGGTCTTGATCGTATTTGGAAACATGTTGGCAGGAGAACAACCAAATGGCTACACCGGAATTAAATCAACCAGTCGATTCACTCGACAATCTGTCTTTGATGTGAAATGTTTTGATCAGATATCACTACTTTATGTTTAAACAAGCGCTATCACTTACTTTATTACTTTACAGATGTAACATTTTAACTTTATGATACAGTACTTTACATATCTAAATAGGTTGTACATGGATTATAACAGTTTTTGTCCATTTAAAAGTCTTATCATGCAAACTGCAGAGCCATTTTCTGTATGTTTAAAACAGTTGAATACCTTTCACATAAAATGGTTAGTCTTTATGACGCATGCAGTTTATTGAGTGAAACTATTTTTTAATAAATTGTTTTATCTTGATCTTGATTTCATTTAAATACACTTAAGCATCCTAGCTTTGATAGATGAGAGCAAAAAAGACAAACTCTTAATTTGCCTGTAGTCATTACCGTGTCTCTAGATTAACATTATAAATTGTCAGCAGTTACTTTTATTGTTAGTCATGTAACTTTAACTTAATGTGCTATTGTTTTCTTTATGTAAAAAGGTTGTTCAAGAGACTTCACAGTCCAGGGAGGAGGCAAGGTTATAAGCTGTTTCTTTTGTATTGTTTGTTGGCTGATAATCACGTGGCTTAATGTCTAGAATTTTCTTCACGGTTTAGGAAACGATATAAAACGCTAGTTAGGCAAGAATAGTAGATTGTTGATTGATTATTAAGTCTGCTACAGCAATTGATTGATTATTGAGTTAGCTAATTTGTTAGTCAGTCTGTCCGTTATTTCAATCTCTTGAATACTGAGTTTGCGTTTCAACAAAGAAATAGACATACAAGGAGAAAAAATTAGCAAGTGATTGTCCAGCTTTGTTTGTGGAGTTAAGCTTATCGTTAGTTCGTAAACTGTAGAGTCGAAGAAATACAATACTTTCGTTATCATTAAAGTGGACTAGACATTATTTTTACGGACTAATTCGAAAGAACCTGCACCATGGAAACCGTTACAAAACTACTTTCCAATTAGGCTTTAATGAAATTATTGTTTTTAGTTTTGACAAAAGTTTCAAATAAAACTTCCTACTTTCATATTCACTTCAGTCCCACAAATAAAAAATGTTCCAATTTACATATAATTTTCTTATACAATATCGTGATACAACAAAATGAAGGTAAACTGAAAAGCTTTATACTTCTGAATAAATGTTTGGTTCTTTTATTTGTCACGTTCATGGCAAATTGAACACAGAAACGCTAAAATTTTCCAACTATATTTCCAACACGCGAAATACAAGCATTATCTGTAAATTTTCGTCTAGACGAAAAGGCTTAGTAATCTGACGACAAAAAAATAATAGCGTGACGTAGCGCATCTTCTAACTTGTCGGAGAATTAGACAGAATCGATGGAAAGATCAATAAATCTGCTATTACGTAAATTCGCTAACACCAACTGTTCCATACAACCAGAACTGCCACTACAGGTACATATATACTGGATTCATTTCGAGTCTTGTTTGTTTTGTTGTTCTTGACGCAAGTTATTTATTTAATTTGAACTACTTGAGCACCTTGCCTGAAACCCATATTCGGCAAACTTTAAATTGTTCTAGCGTAATACAGATTACGAGATCCGATTCAAATTATTTTATCATAACGTACAAACTAAGGTCAGTACAACAGTTGGCCTCGTTATATACCTTATTTTTCGGTGTATAAGACGCACTTTTTTTACCCCAAAATTTGATATCAAAATCTCCTTGCGTCTTATACACCAAAGGTATGAATAATATATATGTATATATACGACATACACACAAGCCATGTGTAAATATACTTAAATAGGCATGCATAGTTTAGTTCAATTGAATGTATTCTTTATAACAATAGTAGTTTTTGTCTTTTAAAAACATAACTATTTATAATGCTCCCTAAATAATAAAAAAATAAATTACAGTGAAAGCAATGAAGATTTTGTAGGTTTTGAACCAAACTAAATAACAGTAAACCTTTTTTTGATTTACGGTATTTTCTTATTTTGATGTTTTGAGCTCTTTTGTGTTTAGAACAATATATACCAATTTTTAAAGTATCAAACTGAATTTTTGTTCAATAAAAATCTTTCAAATGCGACTGTATTTTTTTTTCCCAAAACTTTGTCTTCAAAATAAGAGTGGGTCTTACATTGCGAAAAATACGGTAGTAACTGTGGATTAATGAGATTTGGTTTATTACTAAGGTGTAACTCAAAACGTTATATCTTGCAACAACTATCAAACTAAGTAGATATCAGTTATAAGAAGTTATTGCTTCTATTTTCAAAATGAAAAGTTCTATATGTTGCAAATAGGTCACAACAAAAACACCTGTCCGTTAATCTATAACTAAAAACTTAACAATGATTAAGACATCTTTATAAACCCTGAAAGAATGCAATATCTTAAACGCTCTGCATTAATTTAACTCACCGTCGTTACTGCCCTAGATATGCCCCGCCCAGAAATGAAACTTTTTTTATATAACTTGTGCTTGATGCTTGCGCCAACCAACTGTAGATCCTTCGTTTAAAAAAGGTTATGTAATGTTGAGGCAAATTTCTGCGCCATGCCTGAAAAGTACATTTCAGTGAATGTTCTTTTTAGGAAAGAGCTCTGGATTCATTATCTTTCAGTATTAAAAACAAGCCCATTTAAAATTAAAATCGGATGTTTACATACTTATAAAAAACCTACTAGCGCGCATACTAACTTGATAAAACAAGTGCACAATACCATGCTCACGGAGTCAGGAGGCCGTTGCCCTCGACCTTGTAACAAAGTCAGCCGTACTGGTAATGACGTCAATGGTGTTCATGCCATGCGCATTTGTGTTCTTGGCAAAAAGGAAGTATTTGTTATACAGCTCGTGCATCCAGTGTCATTTGTCGGGCGGAGTTTTAATGGTTGTGGTAATCAGGTTGCAAGGGCACGTGCTCACTTTCATCATTTCATTAAGTCAATTAGGAATACAAAATACTTGTACGCGATGGAATGCTTTTCTTACTGATAATTCTCAGGAAATATTACATACTTCATTTTATTTCTATTACAAAAGAATGGTTTTACAACGGCTTGGAACTATTTAAGAAAACAACATAAATGTTTGTAACACTGTGCATGTCGCCATGGTTCCACGTTTATAGGATTTGAAGTGACGTCATCGACTTTGTTTTGTTATTCTTTTATAACTGTTACTGAACGACTATAAACTCTCGAGTCATGATAGTTTTTTTTTTTAACAATCATAATTTTACAGTTATATTTAAACATTTAGATACAATATAACAAACGGGTAGGCCCACCGTACAAATATAGATATCAAGAATAAAACAAAATATTTGTGGTAGGTGTCAGTTACGTAAATATATTTGCTCTAAATTAAAATTGTTTAGTTTTTGTTCTGTACGGTGCTCAATTAAATAATGACCAATTTTCATGAATAAATATAAACAGACATTAAAAACAAACTTTATTACAAATAACCATAAATATTTTGAATTGAAAATATCATCTGATCCAGGAAAAGTCGTGATTAAAGATAGCAATAAAAAATTGCTAAAAGCAAAGGAGTACAGATTATGGGGTAAGCTGATATGGAACGAATGGCGAGTGTATGAAAGTATGAAACAGAATTCAGCAAATGAACTAAAGAACTAAGCAAGAGTCAGTAACGTCTTAGTTGTTAACATATCTTAGAAAGTATAAAACTGTGTCAAATATTACCGTTTGCGCAATACGAAGATACAAAACGATTATGAGTTGTTTTTTCTTCTACAAGTCTGTTAATATTTATGTTTTGTCTCGTAGCTGACATCTTTTACACTGTGCTGTTGCGAACAAGAATTTCGCTGATTTATCCAGATAGAGATTGTATATAACTAAAATTATATATTATTATATAATATATATATATTAATTGTATATTAAAAAAATAAAAAATAAACGACTTCACAACTTAATAAAATCACAACTGAGTTATTTAGGTTTCCGTGTGGCTTCAATCTATTCATGAGCAGTCTCACTTCTACATAAATGTTGAGTCTGTGATTGAATTTAGTAAAATCTTAAAAATACTCCACTGGACAACTGTGTCAAATTCACAGCTAAGACATTTTCTAACACACTTTTTTGCCTGCCCCTAAGTATGTGTATATTGTTGCGACAGCGGAAATCACGTGACGCTAGTAATACGTCATGAGATTATAGAAAGATCATGTCCATTCGTGAAGCCTCGAGTGTTCTCCAGACGACCTCTATTTCGTATATATAAGACCGGCGAGAAGTGACGGCATAGATATGAATAATTGCAGATTGAAGAGATGGAGACAGATAATCGAGACAAGTCATAAGTAAAGTGCGTGAATCGTTTGTTGTGAATTATAGCGTGTGTTCAAGTTAAAATGACTGTGGAAAATAAGTGTATTGC
>NW_013666123.1:282582-284122 GCF_000517525.1 Limulus polyphemus
GTCTACTTACTAGCGAGGAAGTGTGTAGTTAACTTCAATAAAATGACGATTGGAAACAACAAAGACCAAATTCCAGTAAGTGTTGCTACATCTGTTGATTTGCATTTCATAGCACTTAAGTCAATTACAATACCCCTATGTCAGAGAAGATAATTTGGGGTAGGATAAAAGAACATCCCCAAGGAAGCCCAATGCTTGTACCTGTAACAGTGGCCAATTTCTCTAAATGTGAGCAGCCACTTAAGGAAGGGGCATTGTTGGGTGTGTGCCAGGAGGTAGAGCCAGCCAATGTTAAAGCAAGAAATACAACTATAAAGAAAGGATATACACTTCCAGAACACTTAACTGACCTATATAAGAAGAGCATAGTCCATTTGTCATCATCACAGGCTCTTCAGAGCTTTTGGCGAATTATGCAGACGTCTTTTCGAAAGGAGATCATGACCTCGGCTGCACAGGCCTTGTAGAGCACAGAATCAACACAGGCAATCACCGTCCAATAAAGATCTCTCCAAGAAGAATAGCTCCGGCAAAGGGACAAGAGTTGGAGATGGTCATGGATGGTCTAATTAAGGAATGGATAGTCGAGAAGTCAGATAGTCTCTGGTCAGCTCCCGTCGTGTTAGTCCAGAAGAAGGATGGGACCCAACGTTGCAGTGTTGACTGTAGAGCTCTTAAGAGTATAACCGAAAAAGACTCATATCCACTGCCAAGAATTGATGATAATCTTGATGCCCTAAATGGAGCCAGGTGGTTTTCAACTCTGGACTTAAAGTCACGTCTCCATCAAGTAAAAATGGCTGAAGCAGATAGACCTAAGACAGCATTTAGTTATGGCCAAGGTCTCTGGGAATACCGTGTGATGCCATTCGGGCTTATCAATGCTCCAGCAACATTTGAGAGGCTGATGGAAAGAGTATTGGAAGGCCTACAATGGAGGATAACCCTAGCGTACCTGGATGATGTCATTGTATTTGCAACGACTTTCAATGAGGAAATGTTCCGGCTAGAGGAAGTATTCAAGCATTTGAAAGCAGCAAACCTCAAACTCCATCCCAAGAAATGCCACTTGTTCCAGAAAGAGGTGCTTTACTTAGGTCACATTGTAAGTGAGCATGGTGTGCAAACTGATCCTGACAAGGTGAAAGCAGTGCGTGATTGGTCAACACCAGACAATGTGGGAGAGTTAAGAAGTTTCTTGGGACTCTGTATCTACTACCGGAAGTTTGTGAAGGATTTTGCAACTATAGCTGCTCCACTACATGATTTGACGAAAAAAGGCCAGAAGTTCGAATGGACAGTTTCTTGCCAGCATGCTTTCAAGACATTGAAAGAAAAATTGGCCTTATCTCTAATTTTAAAGCTTCCAGATCCCTCACGGCCGTACATACTGGATTGTGATGCTAGTAATGTCGGAATTGGAGGACTGTTGTCTCAGAAAGTGGGCAAAAACGAACATGTGGTGGCCTACTTCAGTAGGGTCCTGAGAAGACCAGAGAGGAAGTATTGTGTAACACGGAGGGAGCTCCTTGCTATAGTA
>NW_013666123.1:284987-286407 GCF_000517525.1 Limulus polyphemus
TACATGTTGTAGCAAAAAGGGGGCCAAAGCATAAGGGACGTGCCCCAATGAAGTTATATTAAGTTGGCGCACCAATGGTAAGAGTAGCCATTGAACTCATGCTGGAAACAGGTACATTTGTGTGGTGATGGATTATTTCACCAAGTGGCTTAAGGCATATGCAATACCAAATCAGGAAGCTACAACTGTAGCTTAGGCTATTAGTGATTTCTTCTTCAGGTTTGGTATGCCATACGAACTGCATTCAGATCAGGGTCGTAACTTTGAATCAGCTGTGTTCCAAGAATGCTGCCAGTTGTTTGGCATACGAAAGACCAGGACAATGTCGCTTCACCCACAGTCTGATGGGATGGTAGAAAAGTACAACTGGACACTGGGTCAGAAATTGGCAAAGTTTTGTAACAGCCGCCAAAATGACTGGGATGTCTTACTCCCTCCACTGTTGATGGCCTATAGGACAACAGAGCATGAAACCACTGGATACACTCCAGCAAAGTTGATGTTTGGTCGGGAAATTCGGTTGCCAGTGGATCTGTTAACAGGACGCCCACCTTATGAAGAGTTGCCTGAGAATGTGTCAGAGTTTGTGAAAGTGTTATCGGAAAGGATGGATGATATTCATCATCAATTGCATTCAAACTTGAAAACGTCTGCTGATTCGATGAAGTTAACTTATGATAAGAGATCTACTGAAGTCAGCTTTGAACCAGGAGACAAGGTGTGGTTGTATAATCCCAGGAAGACTAAAGAGAAGTCTCCTAAGTTGTCTTCTCCATGGGAAGGCCCATATGACATAGTGGATAGTCTCTCAGACGTGACTTTCTGGATAAAATGTGTTCGGCGAGGTAAGCCAAAGATATTGCATGCCAACAGGCTTTGGCGTTATCACGGTCCAGGACATTTCAGTTGGAACGAAGTGAACAATGAAACAAATGACGCTACTGAAAACGTGTCACCTGAAAATACCACTGTCGAAGAAAAAACTCTACCCGGTTTTGAGAAGGGAAACAGTGAAGCCCTTGATGAAGTTACTACCACTGTGACTGTTACCGATAATAGGACAATTTCCGATGGAGCAGACGAACCCCACGTGAAGATAAGCCAACGAGATGGAGACCAGTACGGAAGAAGATACTTCCCGTAAAATTAAGAGACTTTGTTGAATTTCAATTTTGTGTTTATATTCTGTCCATTTAATTAAGTTTTTGTTAGTTTTCTATTGGTTTAATGTAAGTGGCTATTGTTCGGGACGAGCAATACTAAGGAAGGGGCAGTGTTACGACAGCGGAAGTCACGTGACGCTAGTAACACGTCATATTCTCGAAGGTTCGTGAAGTCTCGAGCTTTTACTTGATATGCGGTAGTCTTCTATATATAAGCCGCCAAGAAGTGACGGCAACAATGTAATGTAATGTGTAAT
>NW_013666123.1:287032-289362 GCF_000517525.1 Limulus polyphemus
CGTTTCGACAAGGTTTTGTCATGTTAAAGTTATATTAAAGTTTTTCTTCATTACCCATTTAAGCCGTCTCCAGCCATTAATAGTTTGACATTGTTTGGTTTTACGTAAGTAGAGTGATGCCGATAAGAAAAATCATTGCTTTGGGGAAGGTATGTAACAGCTCTTTCCAATGAGAAATATCCATACACTCAAATCATAAAGATATGTTCGGAGAGAGGATTCAGAGTTTCCAAAACGGTATTGCCCTTTCTACTTAATAGCATTAGAAACCAAATGAATGTGAACCAATTGGAGACACTAGGACCATCCAGAAAGAGAACCTCAAGAAGTTATATCTCAGCCGTGGTAAGGAAACTCACGAACACAAAAGTCAGTGGTAAAAGCCATCCATTTGCCCCAGGCAATAGTACACAAAATAATCATAAAGGATCTCCGTCTGGAAACCAGATTAATAGGGTATGGGTTCATCAAGATAAAGCTTTTTGTCACACGTCCCGTTAAGCCTTCAAATACTTCAATAGCTGGTGGTAGTGATTGTCGAGTTGAACTAGGCCTAATTAGGTTAATAAGCTCTACTGGTACTTGACATGTAATATTGTGGTAGGTTGTTTCAAGCTTCAGTGTTTTTTAAAGTATATCCAATTGACTCTGCTGTACTAACTAGTCAAATAGACATCTATAGCCTATAAATAGATATTAAAAAAAACTTCGTATGTAAAATGACTCAGTAATGTAAAAATAAATACTGAATACTACGACACGCTAGAATACACATTACCGCATGCATTATTACATAAAAACTTCGTTTACATTTTTGGATTTTATCGTTTTTCGATATTTTTATCTTTTATTACACATTGTCAATGTTTATCAGTATGGACCGTAAAAAACAAATCAAAAAGTCAGATAGGAAGATTAGCGCTGAGAAAGCTAGAGACTGAAAAAGGAAAATGACACTAGAAGAAGCAAAGTCGTGTGTGAAATTAATAAATCTGAAAGAGATATATAGGATATAATAGACAGTGAAAACCTCATTAAACATGATGGTAAACAAGAGTGCCGAACTGAAAGGATTTTTCATTGGTTAATAACTGTTATGTTTGTTTGTGTGAAGCGACAGTTTTCATGAACCTGCAAAATGTTGTCAGCAATTATTACTCGTCACAGATTTCACACTTTTAATTCATGCTGGCTGTATAATCATAAAATTTGTGTAAGTTGGGAAAATTTTAATTAATCAGTTAAACTCGTTATATGTCAAGGAAAATTATACATAGAATCCCTTACATGCTTGGGATGCTTCCGCTATCATTAGTATTAATCATTATTTATGTCTAAGTCTAATTCATTAATTTGAAGTTTTGAGGAGAATCATTTGCAAATTCCTATTATTGGTTAGTTTGTTCCATTCATCCTCACGTTATATTTTATCAGTTATAACTGTTCATAAGCTTTATGAATACATTTTTACCATTTTCAGTTAAACCAAGTAAAGTTTATTGAATTTATTTAATGTCGAATGTCGGTTTTAGCGCTACATAGTCTTATGTCACGATGATAATGAAATCACCAAACTTGAAGTTATTGATAGCGGAAGTGGCGGAAATTAGAAACAGGAACAAAACGGTGAAAGAAAGTAACGTGTTTAATCCTCAGATATTTCGTAATTTATACTTTTCATCATCAGTGATATAATTTTTTTACATACAATATACACGTGTAATATATACATAAAATCACGTAAATATAAGATATATAACGCTGTGTTATATTTTCCGAAGCCGTTAGCAAATATCCAGTTAGGCTCAGTTCAAAGTTTGCCTAGTTTCAAGTATCAAATATATAATGAAATATTAAAAACATGGCTCATTTTGTTTCTTATTACGTATTTAAAAATAAACCTTGCATTAGGAGAGTTGTTTATCTATAAACGTGATAATGAAAGAGTTAACCACGTAATAGTTTTGAGGATAAGCACGTTTCTGTTCTAGTGTCAAAGAGCAAGCAGAATCAACATGCATTTAGAATATAGCAAAACATACCACCGGGCGAGAAGTATTGAAAATTTCTCGTAGAAATAAAATCAGCCAAGGAGACAGATAGATAAGCAAACAGGCAAAAAGAAATAATGAAATGAACACTGATACTTTTTAAAATTTAACGGCATATCTGTAGTATTACATCTAATCTGGACAGTACCTGAAATCGAAAGAAAACTACCAAGTAAAAGTCTGAAAAATCTTAGAAATATATTGTTACGCCTTCAGTCGTTAACTGATTTTCCGTAACTTCGTTCCGACGAAACTTTAGCGACACAAGTCCTTACTTAA
>NW_013666123.1:290362-300316 GCF_000517525.1 Limulus polyphemus
CTCTATAACAATCGTTTTAACAACGAACATTAACGTCAACAATACTTTCTGACTGCAGTTCAATTACTCACTACCTACACACATTGTCTTTCTCACGTTGTGAGCGCCTTATATATATATACCAGACTAACATATATCTAGTAAATGCTAGGGCATTCACGAAGGTACAGGATAGTTCTAGAAACGTGGCGTGACACTAGTCACGTGACCTCGCTGACGCAACAATATTTTACATGAGCTCTTCTTTGAATAAAAGCTCTAGTCGTAGAAACCTCACCATATTAATTCTGAAAAAATTATTAATAAAATAAAACGAGAATTTTAATAAAGGTAATGTAATTCTGAACATAAAAGTTTTGTTTGTTATTCATTTCAAAGTTACACAACAGAATTTTCTGTGCTGTGCCCACATCGGGTATCGAAATCCAATTTTTAGCTTTATAAACCCTTCAGCTTACCACTGAGTCATCGAGAACAAGCATAGAATTGACGATTATATTGAAAGCTCTTGGGAACCATAATGTTCAAAACATTATGTAGATATAAAGATGTGAACACACTGATCCCCCCCCCCAAAAAAAAACAAAAACAAAAAGAAAGAACTCTAAATATTAAATATCCGTTCTAGTGAAGCTATATTAAAACATGAGGTACTTCATAACAATACAGATGTTTTTTTTTAAATGGATAAACATAGGCAATGGGAAAGAATATATTTTACATTATGTTTTTTCTATATTCCTATTTATATATTCTTAGACTATATTTTCAGTGAAACGTAATGAATACTGCATGCAACAGACTATAAATAGTTGCTCATTATATACAAGCTTAAGAACAATATCAATTTTTTGTTTTTATGAATACAAAACTACCAAGATAACGATTGAAAAATTAAAATATTATGAAACCCAAATGGCTGTAAAACATCTCGAAAGGCAATGACTTGTTATTTGATGGTAAAACAACAGAATTTATTTTCTTATAGAAACATGAGTCTTTTGTTATTCCAACATAACTACTATAAATCAACAGAAACTATAACAGTATTATATGAACAAGCTTTTGTTAATACAATGTTATTAGTTTTTATTTGGACACCGACGAAAGCAAGTGATCATTATATTTATTACTTATATATGTTTTTATTTATCGTGCTTATTATTGTACTGTATAATGATTATTCTACATATTATTAATTTTAATTTTATTGTTATTTGTTATCATGAATAATATCTCACGTTATGAATTTAGGACTAATCTACATCTATTAAGCTTGTGAAGCCAATTATATGTCTTAACACGGACATCGGTTTAAAGAAGTGAAACTTTCACCACACACACGTTGTTGGTTAAAATATTTAGTACATCTATTTTATTTGTTTTTATTTCTAATTTTATTCTATTTTTTGTAATGATTACTCTGCATTGTTAGCTCAATATATATGGATTTTGGAATAACTTAAGCCTCCTGGATTGACTGAACCTTCTGAGGTATTATTAGGTTTACGTCCGAAAATGTCCATAACAAAACAACAAATTGTAACCACTATAAATAAGATAGATTATCACATTTATTTAGCTATGCTCATTACTAGGTACATATATTTAGTTCTGATCTATGTAGACAGCTCACTTTGATTAGAAGTTCATATTAATTAATCCTATAAATCAGCAGAAACTATGGCACTATCATACGAGCAAATTTTACTTTATGTTGTTTTGATTTGAATTTTACATCATACACATTTTAAATTAACGATAAAGAAACTGATTATGAATTATCAACTTGTTATAAATTTGTTAGTTGTACTTCCAAGTTGAATGTTAGCTCTTACATCAAAGGTAACTATGAGAAGTCTAAGATAATTTATCGTAACTAATACGCTAAAAAAGGGTCTTCTTGCTTTGCTTTAGTGTATATATTATTATTTTCTTTCTACCGATCCTCAGACAGGCGAGGCTCCAGGCGTGACCCGAAGCCGTAATATGGATCACGCCGGGAGCCCCACCTGTCTGAGGGTCGGTAAAAGGAAAGGATTCGGGTTTTCTTGTTCATATTGAACTATACATATATATATATATAGACACATATATATATATATATACATACATATAGACACATACATATATACATATACATATATACATATACATATATATACATACATATATACATATACATATATATATATATATATAGACATACATATATACACATACATACATATATACATATACATATATATATATATATAGACATACATATATACACATACATACATATATACACACATACATATATACATACTGGGTGGCAAAAAGCTGTCAACACACACAATGATACAAAAATAGAATTATAAGCGTAATATAGAAATATTAAATTTCCATTTCAGTAGTTACGTTGTAATTCTACATTAAGATATGATACAATTCATATATACATAAACTGTAGATTCGTTTTACTCTTAAGACCCCGATACATGAAGTATAAATTGCAAATTCTGTTACCAGATTTCGGTTGACTGTGACATAAGTTGTTCTATTTCCCTGTATTTTGTGGGTTTATGTCATTGTTCAACTAATACAAAATAGAAAAACATTGATTACTTAGGCTTTTAAGTTTCCACAATCATGAAAACAGATAAACAAACAAAAAACTTAAGTTCAGTCAACGTAAATATTTATGTACTTTTATGTTTCATGCCCTTAAAATTCGTCAATTATTTACTTGTTACCACCCATGACAAACTTCTGTACATTGTGATATGCGTATGTACCATGTATTCTGTATATCGTAATTTTCTACCACCTTTAGTGATATGCATTTTCGGCATGAGGGTCCAGATCTGTTGAAATTTCTCCATTTGAGCGTGACCTTGTCTCTCTCTCCATTTATTCAGATCAAAATGTCACTTCCTCTGCTCCTGAAAAAAAAGATAGTGATATCCTTTAGTTGGCTAAGGAGACGGCATTTGTAAGTCAACAAATACTATGAGAAAGGGATCGGTCACGTGGTCACGCCATCGTGAGAGACAGAAAACTGAGCTTTGGTGCGAGAACGAAAGATCGTTTTCAAGTCAGTGTTACTTGTTTCTAGCTACATCTGTTCTCTTTAGGCCCTGCATGGACAGGTGGTTAGGGCGCTCAACTCGCAATCCACCAGAGAGACAGAGTTTGTGACCATTTACACAAGTATGCACACAGTTTGTTTTTTCAGTAATTAATAATGTTTCATTTAAATTGAAACGTGTCCAGTCTATTTATTTTTTGCTCAAATGCAGTCCACACATTTTACCAGACAGTACCACTCAATAACTTAGAAATCAAAGGTTACAAAACTCTTTCAGTCATTGGTTTCTCGACCAGATGACTATCCTAGCTGCTGCTCTGGCAATTCATCCCAGCCATAATAATCAGGAGGTTGTCATCGACGTCTCAGCTGATCATTAGAGGAATCTGGCATATCTTCAGAAACTTCCTGATCTCACTCATCATACACTACCAGATAAGTACTTTAGCATCTTTCTCCTGATCAGATGAGCTGAGATCTTTCAGAATAGTACTCTCAGTTTCCTGGACCAGGGCATGAGAGATCTGTCAGCAAATTATGATCACAGCTTGTGAATTCACAGCACGAATTTACACATGCCACGTGAACAATTAATTGCATATATTGTTGGACGAATCTGTCAGAGTGTAGGTGCAGATCTGTCCAACTGGAACCACGTTTCATCTGTACCAGTAATATGTACCACAGTTACACCCAGTTTCCATGCTGGAGTACCTGTTCAATGACTCTTCTATCATAACAGAAGACTGCTGGATAGTGAGTGGCCTTTCGTAGTTTCTGGCGTGCTAACTCATATGCATCGGCCAGTGCAGATTTCAGACACTCCAGAGTTTCTTATGGAGGCTGTAGCTTATCTGCCCATGTAGCATACCACATTACTTCCACAGGAAGCAATACTTTCCAAACAAACATGGCGAACTCTATTCTACTATATGGCAAGCAAACATGATTTATGGTAAGTGTACGTTCCAGTCATCTATATCAGGATTAAAAAACTTTCAACCACCCATTTGATAGTTTTTATCACCTGCTCTGCCAAAGATCAGACTGGGGATTATAAAGTGAAGTGCGCTTCTTCACCACACCCAACACTGTAAGTGCGCGTCTTCACCACACCCAACACTGTGTAGAACTCAGATAATAGCTGACTAATGAAATTAGTCCTTATTATTGCGTGCCAAATCATCTATCCAGTACTCTGTCAACACATTAACAATGGAATGTACTAAATTATTAACCAATGGATGAGCTTTGGCCCACTTAGTGAAGTAATCAATAACAACCACCACATACCAATTACCTTACTCTGCCTATGGGAGAGGTCCAGTAATATTCAGGGCTATTCTCTAAGCTACAACAATTCTTTTCTGAGGTTTACCCTACCAAGGTCAGTTTCTCCTCTGGGTAGTGCACACCATGTTTAATCAACTCCAGTACCGGATGTCACAACTCAAACATGACCAACAGAATTGCCATCAACAATTGGCATTAATACATATAATACCTCTGTGGTCTCCAGTCTTTGCATTTTGCAAAATCTAATGAATTTGCTGCTTCAGAGCTCCAAGGATCACTAGTCGCACCACAAGCTGAGAACCATGTCTAGTTATTCATATCTGGTACAGTATGCCATTGCACACCTCTAGCTGCTCATATAAATGCCACAAGGAGTACCCATGCTAGTTATGACTCCTCCAGTTGCTTTTCTCGGAACTCTTTGAACATTAGTCTTGGCATCCAATTACTAAAGAAGCTTCCTACGGCATGACTTGGCGTCATTACAGCTGAAATAACTTTCACTACAAGATGGCATCTAGGATCAGGATATTCAAGAAATGGAAAGGGCCTCACCATGTGACGAGATAGTTCATCTGCATTTCCTTGTTGTACATCTGGATGATGTTATACAACCATATCATACTCCTGCAATGTTTTAATTCAATGAGTTTTCATCCCTTCTGGTTTTTAAAATTCTTGAGCCACTTCACTTGCACATAGTCCACCAAAAGGGTGAAGCTTCTGCCATACACTTAACATTGGTGTTTTATGAAGACCACAACTGCAAGCAATTCTTTCTTTTGATGAAGTATCAGCACGTAATTACCGTGAGCGTATTACTTATGTATGTTATCACACATTCTGATACATCCTGTAACTGCTATAACATTGGCCTGATTCCACTACTGCTGGCATCTGTATGAAATAAAAACTTACAGTCCTGTTGTGGATAATATGCTAGCATGGTAGCTTCCACTAAAGCATCTTTAGGCACAGGAATGCTCGCTAACACTGCTCAGTCCATGCAAAATGTACACCATCTTTAGGGGAATTAGACATAGATGTAGCATTCTTGGAGAAATTAGCCACGATACATCAATAATACCATACAAAACCAAATAAATTTTAAACTTCTCATCTCATCACAGGATATGCCAGTCGTGAACCACTGAAATATTTTAAAGGCAGTAGAGATGCCATTTCTACCCATATTGTGGCCAAAATATTTACTTGTGTGTGCAAATGTGTACATTTTCTTGAGTTTAGCTTTAATCCTGTCATTCTCATCTGCTGCATGTTTAGGCTTATGGCAAGAGAATTGAACGTATTGCCATATACCAAGATATCATCACCATAAAAAGGTATCTCTCTCATTGCAGCCATAAACATAAGCTCCATTAGCTTCTTAAAAGTGGTAGGAGTACACAATATGAATAGCATGAGTTAGAACTTGTACAAACCATTTGATGTGCTAAAAGCAGTTTTTGCTGAGCATTAGACACTTTTCAACAGGTACATACATTCGTTTTTCCATGGTAAATGGAAAGCATCAATATTGATCATGGCATTCACTCAGCAGAATCTGTTCATGCTACACTTCTTTCTGACAGTCACTAATGGAAGTGACCACACACACATTCTGAAGGCTGTATGGTTTTGTCTTTTAACATTCACTGTATCTCAGCACTGGCTACATATCTAGATGGTTGTTTGATTGGACTTGCATTATTTGTATCTATGTTGAGGCTTGTGATTGTTTTCTACCAAGTCAGTCATCTGGTCCTACAAATACATCAAGAAATCTAATCAGCATGTCACTGAGAACCTACTAATTATTTAGCCTAAATTGCTTATGCAATACTTAACTAGAGATGGTGTGCCAGAAGCAACACTAGTGCTACCACGAGTATCAGTTACCTCCACTTTGCTTGTCATTCCAATGACCATTTCAGAAGAAAGCTAGATTATCGATTGCCATAATAGCAAAACAACAGCAGAACTTTATCCCTCACTTGGTGGTTCACTGTCCACACTAATGCTGCTTGCTTTTTTGGACATCGAACAGCATATTACAGGTGTTCACTTAGTAGCTGCCTTACGCAACACCAATCTACTACACTTAATATGTAGTGAACCATATACCTCTTCTTGTGTACATGGAGGTACTGTAAGTTATTTGTGACATACACTCATGCAGGTCACTGTTCTTGGATTACATCTCGCCAGAATCATATAGTTTCTTACACAAACACAGCTCATCTTCTGCACAGGCAAAGCTGACTAATAGTCTCTACAGTATGTTTACTTAGAAGATACCAACACCAAAAACAATATATGTGACAACCACCTTTATCCTGTGACTCACGTGATATAGATGTAGTTGGAAACATACATCTCCATTCACAGCTAGCCTGCCATCATTTATAAAAACAAAGTTAATGTAAGTTGGCCAAAGTGATATCTACTACATTTCTGGCCACCGCTGAATCAACCAAGAACTTCAACTCTTGGACAGATATATCTAAAAGCACATACCAAGCTTCATCCAAAACTGAGAAAGATGAGCTAGCCACCACACCATCCGGCACAATTTGTCTGCTTCACTCCCCTGAGTCAGTGGTCAGACCTGACTTGTGCTCCATTAATTTTCTGGAGTTAAAGATACGGTAGCTACAGCTTGCTGCCAGCTCTCTTGCACCTGCCATACAGTCATTCGTGATTAGGTATTCCATCAATCTTGCTGCATGGCAAGATATGGGCAGTTCATGCAGAAGTACCCCTGCTGCACTACTGAAGAGGCTGCCTTGGTTCTCCCTTCAGAAGCAATGTCCAGGTAGAGGTATCATCAGTATTAGCATAAACATCAAAGGAAGACCAGGAAACTCCTGTTCTTTCACTGTAAACCAGCCTGTTTGTGCTACCTTGACAGTATGTGTTGGCTGTTGAATTACTCTCAGTGAAGCTCGAGCTTGACGAGAGGTGCTCATTTAAGTAGGATGGCCCACGTTAGGAGCAGCCACTACAGCTGCTGCTGTCAGCTTTTCTCTTTACTGCAAGTTGTTCAAAGTTACCTCTTTGAACTTCATCACCACAAATATCATATCTGTTAAGGTGAGAACATTTCATTATTTCACTCAGTCATTCCTTCATGAACTTTTTGATAAGAATGTCTTCACGATCTAAAGATGCCATTTCAGGATATGCTTTGTCATGCAATCAGTGCAGATTATCGGGAAGGGCATCCAAGTTCTCAGAAGATCCTTTCTTTGAGCCTTGACCTTTGCCTACTACACAGCTCAGTTTCCAGCAGATCAAAACGTCAGTGTAATTTAATAGCTACTGTATTTCAGTCCTGAAGCTGTGCCTCCATAAAGCAATGGCAATGAGAGCTGGATTGCATAATCTCATGATTAGGCACTACATCACCTGCTCCCGAATTCAGCCATCCTAGGCAGTAACCTGCCTTAAACACCCTAAAAATGTCGAGGTCCTTATTGGTTGCATCCATAGAAATCAGAAAAGAGATTATATTTGCTATGCCTCCAACACGGTTACCCTTGGTTTTGGTATAAATATTTCCCCTAGGGACTTTCGGTCCCTGCTGGACTGAGCAGTCCTGTATGTCGGGGGTGTGGTGTGGTAAGATGTTGTAGGTGTTTTTACACTCAGTTGAATTTTAGTTCCAACCTTAGTGTCACAGAACATAGAATAACAGAAGGTTGCTTGTCCATCCTTCTTGCACAACCCCAGGCCGCTTTATGATCCGTGGTTGCCTTGTTAACATCCCTACCAATTGCCACACTGATCACCATCTTCACTAGCTTGTGCCTGCTGTCTTTCCTGGTGGTGAAACAGCTCCTGATGATGAACCTCCAGTCTCTCTCTTCCTGGTAGCTGTGGGTTATATCAGTCAGAGCCATGAATTTGCTGCTCTAGCTGACAAATGCTTAGGGGTCTTATAGATACCACCCCACTTGGTCTCAGACTTATGTGAATTTGAATCACCACAACAATCCTTAGTTGTTTGAGTTTCTTGTGCACCGAGACTCAATCTCAGGGAAAGAACCTTGGAGATACTTGATACTTCAGATAATGGCAGTTCTCCTTCTTGGGTCCACAACTATAGTGAGATGCCCCATGTGGATTTTCGCAGCATCAGTAAAAGTCTAACTTCTTCTCAGGGTCCAACTCCTCTTCCAGCTCACTAGCCTCCTGACATGTGAAATATGCCATTTTCTTAGTTCTAAGAAAAGCACCGACACACACTTATTCAGGGAAAGAAAACGTCTGTAATAACAGTATCCATGTTACAACACCGAAATGTGGTTAGAAACTGCAGTAATAAGAGATACGTTGAATACTAGATCATGGTTTGATTTGCCTTGACTCTGTCTGATTCTAACACAAAGAAAGAGATTGAATGCCACGTTGCACAAATCAAACTCTTTTATTAGCAAATCACAAACTCAAGTTAAAATTGAACTCTGGCAATGATAAATAGCGCTTTGAAAAACTGGAGAGAGAGAGAGTTTGCGCTAGCCCTTCCTAATTTAACAGTGAAAGACTAGGAGGAAAGTTGCTAGTCATCATCACCCACTACCAACTCTTGGGCTACTCTTTTACCAAAGAATAATGGGATTGACCGTTACATTTTAACGTCCCCATGACTGAAAGGGCGAGCATGTTTGGTGGGACCGGGATTCGAACCCGCAGATTGCAAGTCGAGCGCTCTAACCACCTGGCCATCAACATTTAGCTGCAAACCAAGAAATGAATAAAAGTGAAAAACAAGAGAGACTCCGTAATAGCTGTGGCTGTAATTAGATCTCAAATCGGTCAAGAGATGGGGCTATGAGATAAAAGTTTGTACCTAAACGAAAAACTCGGAGCCATTCTATGAGTCGCTATTTCGTGGCTAATAAAAAAGGATAAACAAAACGTTAAAGTTCAAAATAACAAGCAAATACAAAAAGCACATAATAACTTGTTTTTATTACCTCAAACAATATCTATTTATCTAAATCTCAGAATCACAATAACAAAAATAATTTATAACAAAAAAATATGTAACAGTATATGTAAACGCACACTATCTCTCTAGGCGCACGCGCCATCCATTTGACTGAGGGTTGCTCTTCAACAAAGGAGAATGAAGCCCTCAAGATATTGTTCTGTTTATCGCGAAAAACGTTACTTATAATGTATCTCATGCTACAGTAATCCCTTCTAATAGGGAACACCATGGCGTCTGTGGTGACTCATCCCGCCCCATGAACAACTGAAACGAGAAAAACTCAACTGCTCTCTCTTGACCAATTTTCTAAAGTGAAATAATCACAAAATATACTAAATTTTCGAATAGTTACATATAATGAAGGAGACAGAAAATAAATGGTACCTTCCTGTGCCATACTATAATCCAGGACAAAAGCCAGCACTTTATTACATACTACCACTTTTCACAAATAGCAACACTCCTGTACTTGCTATCGTCAATGCCCGATTTCAACACTCTTGTACTTGCTATCGTCAATGCCAAATTTCAACACTCCTGTACTTGCTATCGTCAATAATAAATTTCAACACTCCTGTACTTGCTATCG
>NW_013666123.1:300332-308121 GCF_000517525.1 Limulus polyphemus
TACTTGCTATCGTCAATGACAAATTTCAACACTCCTGTACTTGCTATCGTCTATAACAAGTTCCAACACTCCTGTACTTGCTATCGTCAATGCCAAATTTCAACACTTCTGTACTTGCTATCGTCAATGCCAAATTTCAACACTTCTGTACTTGCTATCGTCAATAATAAATTTCAACACTCCTGTACTTGCTATCATCAATGACAAATTTCAACACTTCTGTACTTGCTATCATCAATGACAAATTTCAACACTTCTGTACTTGCTATCGTCAATAATAAATTTCAACACTCCTGTACTTGCTATCGTCAATGACAAATTTCAACACTCCTGTACTTGCTATCGTCAATGCCAAATTCCAACACTCCTGTACTTGCTATCGTCAATGACAAATTTCAACACTCCTGTACTTGCTATCTTCAATGACAATTTTTCAAAACCTTCGCACTAGCTATTGTCAGTGACAAATTTCAACACTCTTGTACTTGCTATCGTCTATAACAAGTTCCAACACTCCTGTACTTGCTATCGTCAATGACAAATTTCAACACTCCTGTACTTGCTATCGTCTATAACAAATTTCAACACTCCTGTACTTGCTATCGTCAATGACAAATTTCAACAATCTTGTACTTGCTATCGTCTATAACAAGTTCCAACACTCCTGTACTTGCTATCGTCAATGACAAATTTCAACACTCCTGTACTTGCTATCGTCAATGACAAATTTCAACACTCCTGTACTTGCTATCGTCTATAACAAATTTCAACACTCCTGTACTTGCTATCGTCTATAACAAATTCCAACACTTCTGTACTTGCTATCGTCAATGACAAATTTCAACACTTCTGTACTTGCTATCGTCTATAACAAATTCCAACACTTCTGTACTTGCTACCATTCGATATAAAAGAATTAGAAATAGAACTGTTTGGTACAACAATGTTGAAAGTTAAAAAAAAGAGAGAACATTTCCCAGATGTTATAAGAATACATTTCAGGTGAAACATTCAACGTTCACAACGTTGTATATACACGTCTATATTCTTATATAAGTTTCTAGAATATTGCAATTAAAGTCGCACAGAACTTGTCTCTGAACCATGACTTCAAAACATGAAATACCAGATTTTTTCACAAGTCAATCAAACATCACACTATCTAAGTAAACAGTAACCAGATCCTACTAGTATTAGTTCACGTAAATAAACATTTTGGATGCTTCCAATGTTTTCTATATACTTAATTTTATTCCAAAGTATTATCCATTGTTCTTAATCTAAAGCAAGATAGACGATTTTATAAGTAACTGAGTTTTGGGACACATTCATAATCTGTACACATTCATAAGCAGTAACGTTACTTTTTATTTTATTACTCGAAACGTTACCTTTTTATAATATAATACATCTTATAATTCTACAATTATTGAACGACGTGTCGCCCCCCAGCGGCAAGTTCGAAGGCTTATGATGCTAAAAATTAGGTTTCAATACTCGTGGTTGCCACAGCACATATAGCCCATGGTGTAGCTTTGCGATTAATAGCAAACAAACAAACTACATGTTGTAAAATGTAAAACTTTATAAAAGTTTGTCAAACTCTTTATTTTAGACAATGTTTTGAGTAAAAACGCTTGACACCCCAGAATATTATTGAAAATTTTAGGTTAAAAGACATTACAACTTGTAATAAATAATACCCATACGTGATTATAGTTTATGTATCTGTAATAAATGTGCTTGATTGTTATTTTGTTTTTGGATTAATTCAGTATTTATTCAATTCGTCTGATATTTACGAAGTGGTATGTATTTAAAGAGGTGCGAGAAGTAAAAAAAATGTAAAACCGAGTTAAAGGGACTGTAACAAAATGTACATGCTAAATCAGCAAGCTTCATTATCACGCTTCTTATGTTTAGCTAAACACCACTTGGATTGATAACGACAGCTTTCAATGTCTCAAGCACATGTGTACTGTCCTTAGTCCACGCCAGGCAACCTTGAGAAAAGGTTAAGTTACCCAAGAGAAAAGTCTGACTGGATCTTTTACTTGTGAAGCAACCTATCATTGTCGCTGTTTTCCTAACCCGTCTCTTTCCAATACTTGTGACCTTGAAGGAGGTACAAAACGCCTACCGATAAATTAGTGTCAAGGGCATAAGTTCTGAAGATATTTTTCAAGTACTAACATAGATGATCATTCCGTCACTGGATTGACTGACGTACGTTAGCCGTAGCCATGATTCGGTACCTTAATTACAAACATGACGTAAAATCAGGCAAACTGCAACAGAAATATCCAGAATTTGTGTAACACCAAAAAATAAATAAAAATAACACACCTACGTAAGGTATCTGCTTACATACGAAACTGATTGGACTTAGTGGTTTAGTCATTCAAAGCATATGTGGCTAAATGAAACTAAGTTACAGAAAGAAGCCTAGGAATAATAAAATATTTTGTGTGTAATATCATTAAGATTAAACACATATCTTTTGTTGTTGTTTCTAAACATAATCAGAAATCTAATATGAATTACAGGATTAAGAATTAATCACAAAAGCTGTTGCCATTGATTTAGTCCACGCTTGTTATTCCTTAATTATAAGTTGCTTTAGTTATTCTCTTAATCAGTTAAATAGATAAATAAATAATTTAAAACAGTGTAACCGCAAAATCATTTAACTTGTTATTTGAAAAGGTGTTTGTGATCATGGTGCTGTTCTCACAAGTATCTCTAAAAAGAAGTAAATCTACAACCTTACTATACACACTGTTACTTATCTGCTTGTTTGATAATTTCCCGTAAAAATTCATTCCGAGAAACTTCAGCGATACAAGCCATTTCTTAATTAAAACTAGTTTATTCTTTCTCGTTACAAACTTTGTAATACACTTAATTTCAACAGTCACTTCAAACTTAACCACTTTTATAAACACACACTATAATTCACAGCGATTCACACACTTTGCTTACGGAGCCTACTGCTCGCTTGTCTTGATTATATCAGTTTTTCAATCTCTCTATCTATCTCATTCTGCTTTATTTGCCGGGCTTATATACTAAAAAATAGGGCGCCTGGAAAAGACTAGAGTTGCCAGAAAAAGTCACGATTCTTCAAGAATCTCATGACGTGTTACTAGAGTCACGTGACTTCAGCTGTCGTAACAACACTTTGTCTTTGAAAAATCACCGAAAGATTCTTAAAGCAGAAATATTGTAAACAACAAATCTGGATGAAATATGAGTAAAAAGTAGTTAGAATTTAACATACATCTATACCAGATAAAGTTGCATAATGCAATTGAAACTATATTTAACAGAAATATTTTACTGGCAGTTATTTATAGAGTCATTGCATGAGATCTTTTAAGCGACTAAACATAAAACTAAATAAAGTATACTTGTCAATTTTGTCACGTAGATAAATCTGTAACTGACAATACAGTTACATAAACCATTGTTTAGTTGGGAAAGCATATAATGCACTTAATATTCTAAGATAAAAGAAGATTAAATCTTCACAATATATATTATTATTAATTGTAGACTTGCTTGCACTACCTCAACATATTACAGCAGAACCTTGGTCTGTCTTCGTAAATTTTGATACAATCCCTAAAACAGTTTCACAGTGTTACGCAAAAATGGAAGGATTTGATGCAATATCATAAAGTATTATAGTATTAATACTACAGTTATACAAACTATATGGGGTTTTGATAGCTCAGTGTAAAGTATTCTAGGACTAACAATATACAGTTACATTAAATATGCGTAATTATAATAGGAAAGTCAATTATAGAACTGAATAAAGTAGATTATAAAGTAAAAAATATGTGGGTTTTGATACAGGTACTTATGATATAGGGTTCTGGTTTAGTAACTCAAGTACACTTGAGTTGTATAGAATAAGCTAGGATTGAAGTTACAGTTGCAAAAATTATATGGGATTTATTGTACTAATATCCAATAGTTTAGGATTAATAGTACAATTAGATAAAGAAATGTTGGTTTCGATGTGATAACAAAAAAGCAGCTTAGTGCTAATGAAACAGAAAAATAAAAAAAGCTAATATTAAAAAGCAGCATATTTTTAAGTTTCGTTAAAAATTTATTCATTTGTTTCAAATAAGGAGAAAAACATATAGTTCAAGAAAAATTTCGACTTACGTCAATGTTTACTTCATTCAAACATGACATTACGTCAAACAAATTGCACCTCTTCGCCGAATGTAGGAAAAGAGTAATAATTTCAAACCTTATATTTATAATTTTTTAAGTTCATAGAAGTTAAATAATTGAATTATTCTACTCATTCATGTGTTGATTGACCTCATATATGCCTTATTTAATATAATGTTACATATCGTGCTATTATTGTAATAAATAAATAACTTAAAATGTTTTTTTTTGTTGTTGTTGTATTACTTTACATTGTGTTTGGGTATTAAGAAACGTGTGACTATTTTTCCTAGACAAAACTGTGACTTTTTTTCCTATGACTATTTCCAGCCACTGCTTAGCCAAAACAGTCAAAATGGTAATAGGTCTTAGAATTCAAAATGGCGAAGTGACACCACTTTGAACAATTTTGTTTTTAATGGCAGGAAAATTCTGGTATAAATATAAATGAACGTAGTAGAAAAAAATGGAAGAAGTTAACCAGAAATACATAGCGTGAGAGAAAATTTGGAAAAATGTTTATAAAGTGATAGGGGGAAATTGAAGAACTTAATCAAACATTTACAAAGACAGTAGAAGTGGATTATATCGTGCATGCTGAGATTACCATCATTCGAAGAAATATACAAAATTATCTATAATAGGGGGCGCAAAAAAAAGCTTGATAGTATTCTTTGGAAACAAGTGATATCTATTTAAATATCTTCCAATAACCGCCTGACGTTAAGGTTGCCATAATACAGAGAAATATGGACGATAAGGCATAGTACAAAAGGACAATACAACTCTAAAAAGAACTTAAGACAATGACAGGCAGAATTTAACAGGAATAGCGAAAAAGCTTTGCAATCAAACCACCCACATCTTTCCATTCAGTGGCCATGAATCCAAGCCAACGACGACGCTAATTATAACAACTTTACCTCTTACCACTGCATTTAACACACATCTAACAACATTCTGAACAACAATAAGTATACCACTACCTCTGAAGCCACAAGATCTGAAAAAAAATATCTTCTGTTCTGAAATATAATTTCATTTTCTTTTCTGTAAGTCCTTTGTGACAGGGCCTGGCATTGCCGGTGGTTAGGGCACTCGACTCGCAATCTGTGGGTCATGGATTCGAATCCCCGTCACCGAACGTGTTCGCCCTTTCAGCCGTTGGGTGATTATAATATAACGGTCAACCCCACTATTTATTGATAAAAGAGTAGCCCAAGAGTTGGCGGAAGATAGTCTAGTTTAGAAAGAAAACAACACTTCACGGCGCTCTGCCTCACCAGCAAGTTTGCGAACGTGATCCCGCCTAGCTTGCGGGCACCGGCTCGACTCAACAGTATGTTGAAGATGAAATAATTTACTGTTGGAACGTGATTTTCCATCCTCCGTGTGGTAAGTAAAAACTGCTTATAAACTCTTATTAGCTATATGTGTGTGTGATAATGTGGCGAATTCTTGGCAAGCTTCGATGACAGAATATTTTGATGCTTTAAAAACTATTTTGCCGAAGCGAATGGAGACCGCATCAACTGTCTTCTACGGCAGCGTTTCGAGACCAGGGACAGGCTCGCTGCCTCTAAACTATCGCGAACTGTTACAGTGCAAGTACATCGAAAAACCATTGCGATTTAGATATGAATATTCTATCAATTTTTTTTTGTTTGTTTTCGTGAAATCCCACGAACCGGCAAGGTGGTTGTGACGAACCGACACCGGTCCTCTAACTGGTGGTCGAGAAACAGTTCTACAGTATATTTAAAAAAAGCCCAAGATTGAGCTTGTCTTGTTTTATTATGGAAAACACAAAATTTACAATCAGGAGGAGAAAAGCGTTTGAGGGACGAATTCCCCTAGTGTTACACATTTTACGATAACGTGTGAACTAAACTATTGATATTTCATGATCCACAGATAACGTGTAAACTAAACTATTGATATTTCATGATCCACAGATAACGTATAAACTAAACTATTGATATTTCATGATCCACAGATGGTTTATTATTCAATCTCTTGGTTATTCTCTTACTTCCAGATGGTTTAAGGCCCACAGACAACAAGCTACAGGCAGCATCCGGTTTATTTAATAATGCCTCATTTATTTACTGCATAAAAGCCTGAAATGCAAGCAAACTCTCAAACATCAGCTGATGTTCCTACAATGTAATTGTTGCTCTACAGCCAACATAAAAACAAACAGATATAATAACATCTCGTGGAATTAATTATTATTCTTATTACTACCGTAAAGACCCGAATTTAATACAGTCTCGAATCTCAGACGACCTTTCTTTTCAAAGACGAGTTTTTTGTTGTTTTTTCTCCTTTAAGCAGTGATGCCCGTTATTTGATCCACAAGGAATCAACGTTTGTATAATAACAACCAACTTTTCAGCACTTCCACGTTAATCTCATGTCCTGGATGGTAAATAAACTACATATTTTAAAAAAAGACTTATCTCTACTACGAATAGAGTGCAATGTATCATACTGTTTGAATATTGTGTATGTTGAGATTCCAGGATTGATACATGTGGGAATAGCAATATCGTACAATATTATCTCCTGTGTGTGTTCTGGACATATATATATATAAACTTTACTTGGTACCACGTCTGCATGCTACGGGTGCAGGTTACTGAGCTGTACAAATTTGCCTGTTTTCATATAAAATGATTTATAAAAAAAAAATATTGGAAGTAATTACAAACATTTCTCCAATAATAAACTGATATTTAATTTTTTATCTGCAAAAATCCAACCACGTTTACTTCTCCATACTGAAATCTGAACTGCCATTCCAAAGTAACTTCAGAAGTATCTTGCTTTTTGTGCAGTCCTTTCCAGGGCAAATGATATATTTAAGTTGTAAAAAGTCTTGGTAATGTGTACGAAATCCAGTGATGAAGCAGTTACGTAAAGGGAACATTTTAAAACACAAACTATACTCTATGAACCTAATAGTTACAGACGACTAACCTGAGACATTTTTACTCTTATGGTTTTGTGATTTACGTAATTTAGCGCATTCAACTTTTTGTGTTTTTTGTTGATAAACAATCGAATTATTTTCTATAAATAAAGCTTTCTAAATCAAGACAAAGAGTACCAGATGCTTATTACTTAACCACATATTCTCACAAGCTGAACCAATAAGTTTAATATTTCGGAGTTTACTAACCTAAGAGTACCTTTTATATATATATAATAGTACTGTCTGTTGTATGTCCATGTAACTACTTCGCAGGGTGTGGATCTTCACCAAAATTGGTATGGAGGATTCATTAGGTTCATGCGGGGAGTACATACAAATTTCCAGTTTTGTGGTTTTTATGGGCGTTTTTTTACCACTACTTCGTCCCCTGTAGATAATAGATCTTCACCAGATTTGGTATGGGGGTTCTTCGGGTCCATGGAAAGGTACAAACAAATTTTCAGTTTTGCACTTTGCGTTTTATGGGGGGTTTTGCGTTTTTTTCTACCACTATCCCCCCCCCCCCGACTCTGTTGGTGGCTCTTCACCAAGTGTGGCCTGAATTAATGGGTCTTCACCAAATTGGCATGAAGGTTTGTTGTGCTCATGTGAAAATCATGC